>NC_030851.1:37254613-37383545 GCF_000208745.1 Theobroma cacao
TGGAAAGATCTGGCTCCTTAATATGTCCGTTTTCCAAGCCATGCTTCTTGCCTTGTAAGCCACCTCCCTCATTTGCCAAACCAAGTAATCCATCTGGTTGTACTTCTCTGTATAAGCTTGTCTGTAAGATTCACCCCATTCTTGGATTCTGGTGCTCTGTTGCTTGAGGCGTTCATATTCCTGTTGATAAGTCGTCATGACCCCTTCGAGCTCTTCATACTCCTGTCTTAGTAATTGGATGGACTCTTGTTGGAATCGCACTTGTCTTCTTAGCCCATCATTGTGCGTTTGAAGTTCATTGTCTCGATTTTCTCTTACCTGTATTTCCCTTTGAAGTTCACTGGTTGTGGCAAAAAACTTATCATTCAGGCTCTCATACTTCCCTTCCATTTTTCGGACTTTCTTTCTTTGCTCACTTACTTCTCTTTTCATTTTCTCACACTCTTTTTGGAGGTCTTCATACCGTTGCTTCCAACTGGCATTTTCAGCTTCGGACTTCTTTCGAGCCAACTCACTTTCGAGCAAAGCGTCTCGTGGTTCTGGATCAACTGGGCCACGTAGTGCATCTTCTTTCGGATATACCACATCCTTAACTCGTTGGTCATGCCATATCTGATATCCGGTAGTCACTTCATCGGTGTACCTCCCTTGATCAACTCGGCTAGTTTTCTTCCAAGCTTGCGCAATTTCCTCGATCCTTTTCAGAAAACCCGGCTCTCCATAAGCAAACTCTAAAGTATTAAGTCGGTGTGTCATCGGTACAAACTGTTCTGACCCAAATTGTCTTCTCACCATAATTGGGGCGTAACTGATTGCTCCCCATGGCCCCATTAACGGTACCCAAGGTTCATTTCCACATTTGTACAAGACCGGGTGATGCGGCATCCACGGAGCTCTCCATGTCACTTCCACACTCATGAGTTCTCGAAGTCTAGAGATCCATTGTTCCTTAGTCCTATTTTCTGGCCATTCACTCTCACAAAATTCTCTGATAGGGGCGGTTTGCGGATGAAATGGCTTTCTGAACTTATCGACCTTGCATTCAAAGTGGCTCACTATCCAGATGGAAAGAAGCTGTGCACATCCCACAAATCGTCCCTCACCTTTTCTTCGACAGTAATTCAGTGATCTGAGAGTTTCCGCTAGAATAGAAGGCGAAGGATTGGCCTTGTTGACGACTTGCTCGAAGAAGTCTATAATTCCGACTTCTATATGTCCCAAAACTTTGGGGAAGATCACTAGCCCATAAATTCCCAAGGCCATCACAAGCTGTCCTTGCTCGGTGTCCCGTTGCTTCATGATATAACTACGTAGAAAACTCCACGGGATACATTCATTGTCCCCTTTTTTCCTTAGGTTCTGATCAACTTCCGCCGAAGTAATACCCATCATCTTGGCTAACTTTCGCCTGTGTCCGGTCTTCTGTCCTCTCCAATATATCTTGTCCGGATTATCGAGATCGATTTGCANAAAGAGGCAACTCTTTGCCCCTTTTTGGTGGTAATACTCAAATATTTGTTCCAATTATATTATTTTTAATTTTTTATTATTTATTTATTTTTCACTTATTATTATTATTATTTATTATTTTATTTTTTATTTTTTTATCTTTTATTATTTTTATTTTTTAAAAAAAAATATGATATAATATATACATATATATATATACATTTGCATCATGCATTATTATTATTATTATTATTATTACTTTATTTTTTGCAAACCCCCAAATATATTTAATATTAATATTTTTTGTTATTATTTACATATTTTTATTAAAGCTAAGCAAACAATTAAGATAAACTAGATAAGCCCAAAGCAATAAGCCCACATTCACAAGCAATGGGTAAGGCCTCACCTTGCTTGGGCTAGAAAGATGGCCCAAGTTGTGTGGGCTGCACGGAGGTCTCCCTAGCCTGCTTCCTTGGTCCGCTTGGCCCTCTCCTAAACGCACCGTTTTGGGGCTCTGGGGGCTCCCTCAAACGACGTCGTTTTGGCGTCGACCTTTTGAATTCTTCCCTCTGCTGAAACGACGCCGTTTTAGGCCCTAAACTAGGGTATATAAATCCCGTTTTCGTCTTTTCCTCTCATTTTCAGACTTCAGTTTCTCTCTCTAGCCGCACCCTCTCCCTTCTCTCTAGAAAAAGTCTCCCTTCTTTGCCGACGCCGGCGTCCCGTCTTCTCTTCCCCAAATCTCTCGTCGGCTTCCTCGGACCCTCTCTTGAATGCACCTCTTCCCTTCCGATTGACGGATCGGGCACCCTTTTTGCCTTCGGTCGGCGATGACCCAAACGGGTTTCGGCTTTCTCCCGCCGGTGACCGGCACTCCACAGATCCGTCTCTCCCTTCACCGTTCACCGATCTCTCTCCCTCAAGCCGAACCCAAATCCCCCGTTGAAACCCCGATTCGATTTTTTTGGCTCTCTCTTTTGATTTTTTTATTTTTGTTTTGTGTGGTTAGGTAGATGCTGGTAGATCTACGATTTTTTTGCTTTTTTTTGTGTTCCCCCATTTTTTGTTCTTTGCAGGTAACCTTTAAAGAGCCAGGTTGTCCAAAAATTTGGACAACCCGGTGATGGGGTTCTGGCACCCCCTGGAGTTGGTGGCCAGAACCCCCATCACGCGTAGTGGGTGGGGGACGGGATGGCGAAGGGATGGCTGGGCGTACGCCCAGCTATCCCCCTTTTTTTATTTATTTATTTTTTTAATTATTTTTATTATTATATTTTTATATTTATTTTTTTTATTTAGGTGTCTACAAAACTTCAAACTAAAAACATTCTAATTAAAAGTAATATTATTTTGTTCATAAAATCATATAGGTTAATTATTTACAAACGACAAATATATATATGAATATTTATTTTTTTGTAAATAGTCAATCATTTGAAAATTTCTTTTAATTAACTAATGTTACTGAAATATTGTTTCATTGAATTCTGAATAATAATTTAAGAATTAACGAAAAAAAATTTTGAAAGATGAGAATAAGGTTTGGGCGACGGTTGTAGACCGAACATAGATATTAACAGTGTCGAAAAGTCGGGCTTACACATTCAAGGAAGTAGTCATTAGGAAAGGCAAAAGTTTTTCCCGCTCGCTGGCTTTATGAAAGGCAACTGGGAAAAGCTTGGAAGACAACGAAAACCTCTTTAAGAAAAGCTAGCGACAATGTCACTGGAGATTATTATAGCGATTCTCTTCATTCCCCTTTTTCTCTTTCTTGGCCATTGGTATAGAAACAGAAACTCCCTCGTTACAAATTGGCCCATTGTTAGAATGATGCCAGCTCTTCTTTGCAACTCAGGGCAAGTTTTCGAGTTCTTCACCGATCTTGTTAACTTTTATGGGGGAACTTTCAAGTTTAAGGGACCTTGGTTTCCTAGCTTAGACATCGTTCTCACTAACGATCCCATGAATGCACCACATTTTGTGCAGAAACTTCGATAACTATGAAAAGGGTTCGGAGTTCAGAGAAATTTTTGAACCTTTTGGAGAAGGAATTGTCACTTCTGATTCACATAGATGGAGAAGCCAAAGGAAGGTTTTGCATTCATTGACTAAGAATAACAAGAAGTATGCTCTATTTAGACAAAATTTTCTAGCAAAAGCTAGAAAAATGTCTAATGTCGGTCCTCGAGCATGTCGTGAATTTGAAAACTGAAGTGGACCTCGAAAATGTACTTCAACGGTTCGACTATGACCACATATGCTTATTAGCATTAGGCTTCGACCCCAAAACTCTATCAGCCGAATTTTCAAATGTTCCAAGCAAAGTGGCATTTGATGAAGTAGAGGAGGCCTTGCTGTACAGGAATATACTGCCTGTAAGCATTTGGAAGTTGCAAAGATGTCTACAGATTGGGGAGGAGAAGAAGTTGAGTAAAGGTCTGAAAATCGTGGATGATTTTGTATACAACTGCATTTCATCGAAACGAGAAAAACTAAGCAGCAAAACAAGAGTGGAAGACGATGAATTCGACTTACTGACAGCTTTTATAGTTGAAGAAAAAGGAGAAATGAGTGTGTTAAAGGGGTTCTTGTGATAGGGAGAGGAAGCATTGCAAACAAGTAAAAGGATGTGCTAGAGGCAGCAGAGAGGAAGATTGAAGCAGTTATTGAAGTACTAAGTGCTGTGGCAGGTGGAAGATAATAAGAAGAGACTTAAAGAGACTTAGAGAGAGAAGCTCTCAAGTTGAAAATGTGTTAGCTTGGAGGGGGAGAGAAGAGTCCCCCTAAATGAATTGTGAGGCTCTATATATAGTGCTAAAAGTGGCAGTTACATAAGAATAGGCTTTAATGCGCCTAATGAATGACATTATTATGAAGAATATTAATGTAAGTAACCGTTACTGTAATTGGATGTAGTAAGACTTGTTCTCAAGTAAAGGTAATAGAAAAGAGGTGTACAAGAATAGGTATAAGAGAAGAAGCTGTACGAGAATAGGTACAAGAGAATAAGCTGTACATGAATAAGTATACGAGAATAAGGTAAGAGGGTGAAATACTTGTACTTCAGGAAAGGGTTAAGAGGAAGACCTCTTAACTACCTCCATATCTGAGCCACCAAGCCAAACTCTCTAGAACATCCCAAGATGAAAGTAACCCATGAACCCTACCACTTATTCTGAGCTACTTTCACTGTCATCCAAGTAAAGTGATTATTTTATTCAAAGTGGCTGTTCTACTTGTATTAGTTGTTCCATATGGAGTAATACTTTACTTTTTTTAATTGTTCTGCTTTAAGTAGTACTTCACTTATTCTGCATGAAGTAGCGCTTCACTTGTTTTGCGTGAAGTAGCGCTTCACTTGTTCTGCGTGAAGTAGCGCTTCACTTGTTTTAGTTATTCTGCGTGAAGTAGCACTTCACTTATTCTGGTCGTTCTATGTACAACATTATGTTGTAACATAATTCTTTAAAGCAACAGTATTAACCAAAATCTAGTATCTATAGAGTGCTTTAGGGAAATCTGATAAGTTTTTAAGGGACACTGCCTACAGCTTCATAACAGCAGGAAATGACGCTATCAGTACCGGCCTCTCTTGGTTTTTCTGGCTTATTTCAACACATCCATACGTAGAAAGCAAAATTTTAGAAGAGATCAAGGTGCATTCCCCAACAAGCAAAGATAAGAAGTTGATGTCTTTCAATGGGGAAGAGCTGAACAAATTCGTGTACCTACATGCAACCTTGTGTGAGACATTAAGACTATACCACCCACACCTGTCAACAGTAAAACTGCAATCAAATCGGATGTTCTTCCAAGCGGAGATGATGTTGATGAAGGAGCAAGGATCTTTATTTCTGTCTATTCAATGGGAAGGATGGAAGAAATATGGGGTAAAGATTGTTTAGAATTCAAACCAGAAAGGTGGATTTCGGAGCATGGAGATCTGGTACAGGTACCATCTTACAAATTCATACTAGTGCAGGACCAAGAGTTTTCGTTTGGGGAAAGACTTGAGTTTCAAACATATGAAGACAGTGGCAATTAACCTACTTTGGAATTATCAAGTTGAAGTGGTGGAGGCCCAAACTGGCTGCCCAAGCAGTCACTCTATCGGGCTTCACGTTGAAAATGGTTTGAAGGTTAGAATCAAGAAAAGATGTGTTTGATATGTCGATGAATTTATCCCTTTTTTTTTTTTTTGTATTTGAAGAAGCAAGACTTAAATCCAGCTTTTGAATAAGGAGATCCACACTTACTACCGAATCAAAGGATTGAGTGTGTCTTTAATTTACTTGTAACTAATCAATATATGAATAAAATTGATACATGCCTTATGAATAATATTATTCTATCTCATAAAAATGCTATCTTGAGAATAACATATGTAGAAAACAACATTTAAATTGATTATATTTTGAGAATAGTATTTAAATGATCTATTTTGATAAATAAAAGGAATTTTTTTTATATACAATAAAGATGAAGGGATTCAAAATCAATTCTTTGAGTACGGAAAACATGCATCAATTATTGATCCAAATATTTTGATACAAGATAAAATATTTATTAATTATGCAGTTGAAATTTACCATTTCTTCCATTGTTTCATACAGTAATTATCCTATGCCTATATGGTGCACTCTTTTTTTTTTTTGTCTGATAATGAGTGGCCATAATACAGGGGTTATTTGAGATATATATAACAAGATATTTCTTTCCGAGAGATCACATATTCCCGAACATAGAAGTAATATAATAACCACAAAAGCAGGTATATATAGCTTTGATCTCCAATGTGCCTAACTCATATAGTAGACATATCAAAACTTAATAATCCTTTAATTTTATACATGGTGATCTTTGATTACATAATAAGAGGTTTGAGACTTTCAAGTTAAAATTAATCTCGAATTTCAATAGTTAAAATTAATAATATGTTTTTTAAAAACTTAATGATCATTCGTACATATATAGTATCAAACAAAATATTCTTATTTTCTTAAAAAAAATGCAAATAATTCAGTTGAGAGGCTTTCTGTAAAGATTATGATTTGTTTAACGACCATTCAGACACATATAATATCAAACAAATACCACACATAATCTCTAAGGTGAACCCTCTCAATCAAGTTATTTACATTTTATCAAACAAAGAAAACTTCGCTATCTGCTATAGTTTTAAACTTTGTGTCCTCTAGTTACTGATCTATTAATAAATTCTTTTTGGTTGAGAAAGAAATAGATCCACAGCACCAAGTTCCAGGGGAATGTGATTAATTGGTGAAGGAACGAGCAATGCAACGCCGGTGATAGCCCTGTGATCAGCAAGGCAAGATAGTAGTCTCCATTCCTCGGCCTTTGCATGCAGATAACACAGCCAAAAGGTTGTCCGATATTGGCGTATTCTAAGTTATGTTTGGTATGAGTGAATGTGCGATAGCGTGTCCAACGTCTCTAGCTAGCTAGCTAGCTAGATAACATACCAAAGGCTCTGACAGATTGCTGCGTTAATATTCAGCGGCCAGCAAAGGAACAAAGCTAGTACACCATTAAAATTTGTTTTGGCCTATTACCTCAACGTACAGGGAAAAACATGTTTGCGGGCGGGGGGCGATGACCCAACTTCATTTTCTTCGATTGCAGATAATTTGAGCTGTTCCTGTATGTCTTGCATCTGTAAACTATAATTTTTCTCAGCAACATCTTGAGCAGAAGATCGACGACGGCGTCAGACGTGGTATAGTCATTGTTGATTGCAGCAGACTTTTCCGATTTATCTTTACAACTCTAAGGAAAGTCAGTTCACGTAGTTGTTCTTGTTATCCACAATTTCGTATTATCTCTCCAGACTTTTAGGAAGGTCGTCCATGGCGAGATTTGTTATGTGGTCGTGTGAATCTGTGATGTGTGCAGAGACTTATGATTGATGGTTAACTGGTTCATGTGTATCAAAAATTAGATAATGATATATGATTTAATTATCCAAAAATGTGTGTATATATGTCTATATTTATATATATATATGAAAAAGAAATAATTATCCAAATTCTTTCTCTTGACATTATTTGAAATTTTCAAATTATTCAAAAAAAAAAACATCAAAGGATCCACTATTTATAAATATTAATAAAAAGTCTAGACTTATTCCTATCTCATCCCTCTGCCACACTACTACCTGACCGCACATCAAAAGGACCCATTACACATGCCATACCTATAAAAGAAAACAGAGGATTAACTTTTCTTTCCATATCGGTTGAGGTCACAGTTCTTTTCCATCAAGGTAAATCTCGGGGATCATTGATCAGTTTTACTTGTTTTGCTTTGTGATATCTCCAATAACAGTGGACAGCCCGAAAATTCCAGATACTGTAATGCTTTGAGAGAGCAACAATTGCTTGTAGGAGAGATGCCAACTGAGTTAACAGTCAGAGGTTTCAAAACTTTGAAGCAAAGCCAGATTTGCAAATCCATTTGGTAAAGTCTTAACATTGGAATTGCTTGACATCTTTAATTATTTTAATTTTGTCACATTTGGGATAGTTTGACTGCCCACAAATGGTATGTTGATATATTTCTAAAATAAAGTAAACGAAAGAAATAAAGTAAAAGAAATGGTATAGTGTTTCCATACCCACGTAGAAAACAACATGGCATGGATATGAATAACAAATCTTTGTATATTCCTGTCAGGGGCGGAGGCTAAGTCAACAATTGGCCCCCCTAAATTTTTAAAAATAGTTATTTCTTATATATATCTTATCAATCACCCTCTCAAATTTTTCAAAAATTTTTATTTATTATATATTTTTAATGGCTCACTCAAAACAATTTTTTATTTAATAATTAATATAAATAATCAATAATAAATAATAAAACAATTTCACAAATTACTTAACTTTACCCTAATTTAAGTTTCTCTGTACCTCTTTTTCTTTTTCTTTTTCTTTTACTCTTCTCTTTTATATCTTTTTATTTTTATTTCTCTTTTCTCACAACTCACCATTGAAACACACCTCATTCTTCAAAAGAAATTTATAAGCTTGTGAGCTTGAATAAGAAAAGACAAAGACCACTCATCACCATTGTGTAAAATTAAGAGGAAGCAAAGTTTTGTTTTTCCTTCTTCGTTCTATTAATATTATTTAATTATTGTGTGAAATTGTGTATTTTGTATTTAACTATTTATATTTTATGCATTATAGTTTTATATCTAATATTTTAATTTTGAATATAAATAAACAAGAATATTAGATGTTGACTACATTGTTTTTTTTTTTTTTAAGGTTTGATTAAAATATGAGTAAGTTTCAAACAATTGACAATTTTTCTTAAAAAAAAAAAAAGGTAGATCATTCAAATGATTCTCCTACACGTAAGCCACCAAGCCTTAATACTTCAACTCACGAACAAAAGCAATGTGAATCAAAACATCCAAGGCTAAATCCTGAAGAAATTGATGCTTTTCTTATAGAACCCGATCCTGGATTACAACCAACGATATGAAAATTTCCTATCAATCAAAGGGATGAAATTCGTCGTGCTTATCTCAAATGTGGGCCATGTCAACCCACTCTTAAGACGTACCCTTTATCAGATGATGATCATCCTCGTCGTTTTCAAGCTTCTTGGTTTGAATTATATCCTTATTGGTTGGAGTATTCTTGTGACAAAGATGTTGTATTTTGTTTGCCATGCTACCTTTTTGGTAAGAACACCTCAAATCGTCCAGGTTCAAATGCATTTATTGAAAAGGGTTTCCAAAGTTGGAAGAAAGGTAATAGTGGAGAAAATTGTCCACTTTTAAATCATGTTGGGAAAAATCCAAATTTCGCACACAATGTTGCTGTAAAATCTTGTGAGGGTTTATTAAAAAAATCCCAACATATTGACAGACTTATCGAAAGACAAGCATCAAAAGGGATCTTGAATAATCGTCTTAGGCTCAAAGCTTCTATAGATTGTGTTAGATGGTTAACTTTTCAAGCTTGTGCATTTATAAGTTATGATGAAAGTCCATCCTCAAAAACTAGAGGAAATTTCATTGAAATGCTGAAATTGTTAAGATCTTACAATGATAAAGTTTGTAAGATTGTCTTAGAAAATGCTCCACTGGTTGCTAAATACACATCCAATGATGTTCAAAAGAAGATTTTGCATATTTTAGCTAATATGGTGAGAAATTCAATTAGAAAGGAAGTAGGAAATGCTAAATTTTGTATTATTATTGATGAAGCTCAAGATGAGTCTAAAAAAGAGCAAATGGCTATTATTTTGAGATTTGTTGGCGGTGATGGTTTCGTTCAAGAATGTTTCTTTGATCTTGTACATGTAAGTGATACTAGTGCAATGACTTTGAAGAAAGAGTTAGTGTCTGTTCTTTCTCATTATAACCTTCAAGTTGAAAGTATTCGAGGTCAAGGATATGACGGTGCTAGTAACATGCATGATTAATGGAATGGTTTACAAGCTTTGGTACTTAACGATCATCCATACGCATATTATGTGCATTGTTATGCTCACATATTACAATTAGAATTGGTTGCAACATCTAAAGAAGTAGTTCATATTCATGAATTTTGTTGTTCAATTTTTTACCCATGCAAGTATACGTATCGCAAAGATAATATAAGGGTGAGTAGAGTGTCGATCCCACAGAGAATTGAATTACTTCTTACTGTTAACTACTAAAATTAATACACTCTAATTTTATCTAAACAATTAAATTTAAAATTATTAAAAAGAAAAATTAAACTAATAAAATTAAATAGTAAATTTATTTTATAAAACTCACTTAACTACCAGACCTAAAATTATGATGTCTCCTAATACTTCATCTGATTATTATCTCTCTCTCTTTGCTTAGTTTAATGGATTAAGTTGCTAATCTAGAATTTTAAATTATTTACAAGTCTATGTCGAGTTTCTCATAAAAATACCCTTCATAGTTAATTTACTATATGTCTATGTAAATTAAATTGAATAAAGATTCATTAAGTTTGTGCTCTAATTTTGGCTACATATGGCCTATAGGTGTATGTCTACTCTATATGTAAATTAAACCACCTAACCAACTAAGTATATTCAATCATACGTTGTTCTATTCAAGGTCTACCTAAATCTCCTTCATCAAGGCTTAACCTAGGTTTCCAATTCAATCTAATTGGTGATCAAGCAACTAGAAGCATTAAGAATAAAATAAAATAAACAATTTAAATCCATAAAATATAAGTAAAAGAGAGATAAATAAATCAGACTACATATTAACTTCAATCATAATCTTAGATAAAAAGTTTAGTTCCCCATAAACTCACACATCATCATTGAATAAAGTTTAAACATTAAAAACAAAACCAAGAGAATAAGGGAATAAAAAGATAGAAAAACTCAAGAATTGTACTCTTGATCTCCAAATCTCCTTGAATCCTTCAAATTTTTCTTAACTTCAATGATTTTGCAACTTGAATCTCAGCTTTCAATCTGGTGTTTCATTCTCTCTTCCTCTTAAAAGTCTTCCGAAACATTGTTTTTATAGGGTTTCGAAGTTAAGCCAAGTTGGGTGAAAAAAGAAATCAATTTCAGCTAGGATTTCCTCATCATACTATGTGGGCCGTAGCCTTGCCCAATTAATTAATAGAAATCATAATTGCTCTAAGACTACCACAATGCATCAACTTTGACAAGATTTTTGACCATCTTCCAAGCTAAACTGGGTGAAGTGTATACATAAACGTTGTATCTTTCTCTCTTATCTTTCCAATAGTCTAAGAATCACTTCATTTGGAGCTCTATAAAGAGAGTTATGGTCGAAATACCGAAACATGTGCAGTGCAAGTCTGCACCTTGAAATTGCTTTCCTTCTTCCACTAAAATTCTTCTTTCATCAAACACCTACAAAAGCACAAATAAATCAATAACAACCTACCTTAATCACATTAACACCAAATTAAGCATAAAATTAACTAAGATTAGATTGACTCACCTAAAATAACTAATTTAAAATAATTAAATAAAACTTACTAATTTCTATACATTACAACAAGAACTAAGTTAAATTACAATTAAAATTAAGCCCAAATAACTTTATATTATAGAGTTATAAAATTTTTTAAGCAGTTGACTTCTATTGTAAATATTGTTAGTTCTTCTTCCAAAAGGCATGACCAATTACAAGCTGCTCAAGCAATTGACATTGCAAACATGATTGCTAGTGATGAACTTGAAACAGGTAAAGGAGAAAATCAAGTGGGAACTCTACAAAGAGCTGGAGATACTCGATGGAGCTCAAATTTTTATTCTATTTGTAGCTTGATGAGAATGTTTGATGCAACCTACACTGTTGTTGAAAGTATTATTAATGAAAGGTCTAGTTATTCACAAAAAAATGATACTTCTACTGCTAGTAAAATATTAGCATCATTTAAATTTATTTTCATATTATACTTGATGTATGAGATCATGGGAATCACTAATGTTCTTTGTTAAGCATTACAATTATTCTCTCGAGATATTTTAAATGCAATTCATCTTATTTTTACTACAAAATCACTCCTTCAAAAGTTGAGAAATGATGGGTGGTCTAATTTGCTTGAGAATGTGAAAAAATTTATCAAAAACATGAGATAGAATTTTCTGACATGGCTGCACGATATATCTTGGGCAGTGGTCAATCTCGTCAACCAAATGTAACTATAGAGCATCATTATCCAATTGATGTATTCTTAGTGACAATAGATTCCCATTTACAAGAATTGAATTTGAAATTCAATGAGCAAGTTGTGGAACTTTTAACTTTAAGCACTATTTTGGATCTTAATAAAAATTACAAATCATTCAATATTGATAATATCTATTGTAATGTGTGGGTCCAGGAACTTGTCCGTTAAACGTGAAAAATTAAAGAGTCGCCACCAATCTTTTTATCTAAGTGTGATTGGCCACCTATTAAATTTGTTCTATCCTACAAAATCCTAAATAAATTTAAGGATCGCCTATAGAGCAAGACTTGGTCTACGAATTTTCAGAGTTGGGTTCGAGAGTACGGTTACGCATAGGGAAGGATTAGCACCCCTGTGACGCTCATTTTACGAACGGTACCACTTAATCATATGCTATCCTAAACCATTGATTTGATTCTTATATTTTCCTAATTATTGTTTATTTATTTTTATTCTTTATTTTATTAGCAAACTAAAAAATTTTATTCAATTGACGGGTATGACGTGCACATGATACAATTATAAAATACATGGCATAAAATTCGAATAATGCCAAATGAAAACCTTTTATTGAGGATATTTCCTAAATCCGCCCATCATACTAGTGGGATTCAGAGATATTCTCTCACCTAGGAAATTATACGAGAAACTCACCTTCATATGTTTAAAGAATAAATTCCACCATCGGGGTAGTCGTTCGTGTTTGAAAATAATATGTTTCGTGAATGCAAAACCTAATACGAGCAGAAGCCTTTTATTAAAGATATTCTCTGAGCCCTCCCATCATACTAGTGGGACTCGAGGGTATCTTTTCATCTAGGAAATTTCTCGAAGAAAACTCACATTCGCATGATCCTTTGGAAAATCCCATCATCGGGGCATATACTCTTGTACATAAAATATCTACATGTCATGACATTTAACAATGCAATAGTGATGTGTGATGTGCTTATGAAATTTAATGTTTGTTTCTAAACCCCTCTATATCTTCTTTGTTATTTCTTTAAGATTTCCTTTTTACTATTTCTCTTTATAGGCATGTATATTATAAATTATAGTTTTTCTGTCATTTAGGAGTCTATCTACTTTACTATATAGATCCTCTTTTTACCTAAATTCTATATCCTTTAAGCAAGATATTTTATTTCATAGTTATTATTATTTACATATATATTTCTTAATTCAACTTCTTCCTCTCTTTTTTATTATCTATCCTATTCTTTTTTTAATAACCCTTATAAATATATTTTCTATTACTAAATATTTACCTTTTATATTTTAAATGTATTTATTATTATGAATTTACCANTATTATGAATTTCCTATCATTGAATATTTTATTTTTTATTTATTTATTTGTTATTATGAATATTATTATTTTTCACAATTCTATATTTATCTTTTGACACCTTAAGTAAATATATGTCATTTGTTCTCTTACATTTATTATTATATTTATTTTTTTTGTTTATATCTTGACTAATTGAGTATATATAATTTTAATTTATTTAGAATTAGAAACATCAAAATTTAAAATTAAGACTCTCTCATCGTACTAGTGGAGTCTTAATCGAAATTCCTAACCTAAGAAAATTCATTCGAAATTGCGACTCCTCGCATTTCGAATTAACATCCCATCATCGGTAATAAGTTAAATAATCATCCTATTTATATTAGTATTTTCTTATCATATCCTATTTTCATTCTCTCTCCCTACTTGTACCCATCCCTATTTTACATAAAGCTATCTACTTCAACCAATTTGGATACCTTTATATTTTGTTTCATTACATTTTAATTTTTCCTAATTCATTTTCATTCCTCTTTTATAACTATATAAATTTACATAACTATGTATTTTATAATTATGTCTAACATTTCACCTTTTCTCACGTTTTATATTTCTTCCTAGACATATTCTATATCTAAATATACATTCCTTTTCTACATATATATATATTTTCAATCTAAATAGATCTATTTCTGCCACTAAATATTTCTTTTTCCTATATTTAATATCTACCTAAATCTTTTTTTTTGTAATTAAATGTCTATTTATTTCCCCATTTTTTCTAAATATGTTTTTATAACTAAATAATTTTTTCTACCTAATTTTATCTTTTTTTCTATGTAATTAAATATATGTTTTTATTATTTTTCTATCTACTAAAATCTATTTCATATTACTAAATATTTTATTTTTATTCTTATTTATTTTTATATTTTCCTATTTCAGTAATTTTCTTTCCCAATACTTCTAAAATTCATAATACGACACTAATATATTTTATTTCTACTATTTTACTATTATTTTCATAAAACTATATTAAGAAATTTTCTAAAATAAAACCAATCACCATAAATACCCAAAGTACAAGCCCAATAAATCAAAGATTTGAAACTTACCCAAAGCTTGAGCCTAGATTAGCTTAAGGAAAACCAGATCAATAGAAAGCCCACAAGTCTGCTTCAAAAGCTCAACCCCTTTTCTGCGAAACGCACCATTTTTAATGACCAGGGAAGTGATCTTACTTTTCCTAAGCGACGTCATTTGGGGATACTCTAGCTGCCAAGGAAACCTCAACAAAACAACCCTGTTTTATCCTCCCTAACCTTAGTATATAAGCTTTCTTTTCTCTCCTCTTTCCCCATTTTCCTTCTTTCATTTCTCTCTCTACCCGGTTTCCTCTCCCTTCTCTCTAAACTTAAACCCTAACTTTTCCTTTTTTTTTCCCTTTCTCCTCTCCTTACTAGCAATCAGAAAATCAAAAACATAGCCTCCCTTAAATTTCTCCAATTTGAAAAAAAAAAAAAACAAGAGCTAGAACCCTAACCTACAGCCGCTCCTTTATTCGCTTCACACCATCACCACTGTCACTCATAGCTTTTTGTTTTTGGTTTTATTTCTTTGGCTTCTTCTATATTTTTTTTGTGGTTTTGATTGTGGTTTTCAGTTGCTAGTAATCTAGGAAACCTAGGGTTTTTTGGTTTTCTGGTTTTCAAAAAGAAAAGAAAGGATTTTTTTAGGGTTTCTCTCAAATTTGGCCAAGGGGTTTTTTTTGTTGCTAAAACTAGGATTTTTATAGTTGTTCTTCGATGCTGGGGATGCAGCCACTTGTGTCATCCCCAGCATCACAAGGCCTCTACCAAACGCAAATTTCTCACGTCTAGTAAGGCTTGTTGTGCCTAGCAGGGTGCAAAACGCACCCTGCGGTATGTTTCAGCTGTCCCTTTTTCATTTTTATTTTCATTTTTTATCTTATTTATTTGTTGCTCTTAGTTTTCAGTTCTTAGTTCTTATTGGCTTTAATTTGGTTTACTGATATTAATGTGTTAATCTTCACCCTGTTTAATCTGTTTCTTTTTAATCTAATCACTTTGGGTCTATTTATTAATAAGCCCAAACATCGGGCTTATTTACCAGAACCGAGCTTGGACTTTCCCAAAGTCCACTACCTCTTGGATTGTATTTGGACAGCATATCATAACAACATAGAATAAAATACGAAACTAAGTAAAATGAAATATAAAATAAAATAAAATAATAATAATAAAAATGGTGTCTACAATATCTACAAGTTAGTAAGGAGTTTTTACTCTCAAGATTTCACAAAATAAGAAAGATTTATTTTGAGGTTACAATTAAGGCATTACGAGCTTGATATATCTCATTATCAAAGTTTTGAAGATATTAAAACACTTTCTAAATTATATTAAAAATTAGCAAAAACAGAAAAATCAAAAAATTACCATTTAATAATTCAACTTATTTTAATTCTTTTGGTTTCTACAGAAACTACAGAGACAGCTTTTTCAACAATGAAAATTGTAAAAATAAGACTCCAGAACAAAATGGATAATAGATATGAATTATAAAGAATAAGAAGTTCAATTAGCACAATGGAAAACGCTTTCAACTCCCAAGCGTTTCCCCCACTCCTTACCATTTACGATTTGGTCAATGGTCGACTGTCGGACCCTCCCAAAACTCACTGTCGATCGCTGCACATCCCCAAAGGTAGTCCACATCAGACCCAAGTGCGGCGTGAAGAAAACCTTTAGCCGCATGGCTTTCATGGCTTCTCTCAAGCCATATAAGACAAAACCTAACCACTACTCTCACCCCGTGCTCTCAAAAAGTCATTCTGCTCAATAGCTGCAAAAGACAAGCCGTCTGTGATCCCTTCATCACGTGATCTAATCATCTACAAGGATCGTCCGGCTTCGGCATTTTTTGAGGACAAGATCCAGAAGCTTGCCCAGCCTTTCACTCACTCCATCATTGGGAAATTTAGTCGCATGCCAAAACTATAAAAGATTTGCCAAGAGGTCAAAGGAATTGGTCTTACGAGTGCCTATGCAATACGGTGGTTAGGTTACAAGCACGTATTGGTTTATTTATCAAATGAACAAGATTTTAATAGGATCTGGATTAAGTAGCAGTGGTTCATTGCGAATCAGAAAATGAGGGTGTTCAAGTGGTCTCCAGATTTTGAGGCAGAAAAAGAATCGATGATTGCTCCTATTTGGATCTCTTTTCCCAACCTAAAAGCCCATCTATATGAAAAATCAGCATTATTGTTAATTGCCAAAACTGTGAAAAAATCACTATTTATTGATGAGGCCACCGCTAATGGTTCTAGACCTAGTGTGGCTCGGGGTTGCATGGAATATGATTGCAGGAAGGCTCCAGTTGATCAGGTTTGGATTGTGGTTAAAGATCGAGTCACTAGGGCTGTCATTGGAGGCTACGCAGAGCGGGTTGAGTTTTCAAAAATGCCAAAATATTGTGATCATTGTTGTCATGTGGGACATTCGGTTTCAAATTGTTTGGTGTTAAGAAATTGGCCAAAAAAGCAAGGGAAGCCTCCGGGGAATAAGCCTTTGAAAGATGATGGAAGAGAGTCACAGAAGACAGATGCAGATTTGCTGTAAAAAGAAGAAAAAATCAAAAATCAAAAATATCGAAGATTCAACCAAAATAGAGTATGAAATGGAAACCGATTGGCAAGCCGGGAAAAAACGGAGTAAAGGATGCCACAGGTCGGGAACCTGATGTAAAAGATCAGGGAAAGGAACCAGTGTCACTGTTGAATATATTTGGAGTGATTGAATTGTGTGAAAGGGCAAATCCGAAGAAACATGTAGAACAGGGGCGAATAGAGCATATGAACAGTACCATGCTCGCCAAAAAAAATTACAACAGCAACCGAACATGCTGCAGCCGACCATGCAGCAACTGGGAATCTGAGACACGTTGAAGGAGGAGATCTCAGTGGTTTGAAAGGCAATACAATAGGTGATAGTAAGAAGTAGGGAAGGATTAACGTAGATCAATACCGGCGATCAACAGATGGTAGAGTGGTGGATAACTCACAGACGACAAAGGATCTCTCAACGAGTATTCAACACTCTGGTAATTTTGACTACATTTAATGAGCAGTAGATCATGCTCAAAATGTCACAACCAGAAAACATAGAAAGAAAAAAAAAAAGGAAACAGCACCAGTGCAGATAATAGAATCAAAGATTGGGTAGCATTCGAAGAGTCAAAAACAATATTTGGAGCAAGCACCATAAGCAGTTCGATGAATTTCGATAATGAATCCTAAGGATGTTATGGCTCGAAGATACGACTTTTGCATAAGCCCCATGAGCTTGTTCAAGTGAGCCAGGAAGTAGAAATGGATGGACACCAAATGTCGACTGTAGAAGCAGTGGATGCCAAGGAAAGCAGTGCTGAATGTTCGAATATTCCACGATCCGAGCTAGAGCAGGATAAAGGACCGACCGTCTACGTGCAATCTCCCATGCACTCCCATGCAAACATTGAAGTTCATCCTTTGGTGCGGTGCAAGTGGAAATCTGATAGTGCACTCTCGGTTGGGCGAAGTGTAAGTTCTGCCTCTGATGAATAAATGAACGATGAAGAGATAGATGGAATGCAGGAAAATGTTTCCATCACTGCATGCTTTCCTGCCAGAACTTCCCATGATTCATGCTTTAATTTGGAATGTTCAAGGCATTGCAGGTAAAGTGATTCAAAGAAAGATGAAAAAATTAAAAATGATGCATAATATTAAATTTCTAGTTGCATTGGAACCTATGGTGCATGCTAGTAAAATGGAGCATGTTAAAAAAAGACTTGGTTTTGATATGATTATCACTAAATGTTCTCATAAAATATGGCTAGTTTGCTCTAATGATATCTGTTGTGAAGTGGGGAAGGACCAGGTTTAATGTCTACATGTAAAATTATCTTTCCATTGGCTTCCCTAACCAATATATGATTCCTTTGTTTAGGCCAAATGTACCCAACTTGAATGAACAGAGCTTTGGAATAGTATCCGATCCTTTTTTACTTAAATGCAAGCTCCTTGGATAGTGGGTGGAGATTTTAACTCCATTGTCAGTGGTGATGAATGGTTGTATGGTGCAGTTCCTCATGATGGATCCATGGAAAACTTTGCTACCACTTTGCTTGACTGTGGTCTGCTGGATGATGGGTTTGAAGGCAGCAGCTATACTTGGACTAACAACCGGATGTTTTCGCGACTAGATAGGGTAGTCTATAATCCAAAATGGGTCGAATGCTTCTCCACTACACGAGTTCAACATCCGAACCGGGATGGGTCTGACCACTATCCTCTTTAAATCTCCTGTTTTAATGCAAATCAAATGGGTCCTTCAACATTCCGCTTCTTGCATGCATGGACAAAACACCATGATTTTCTTAACTTTGTAGAAAAGAGTTGGCAAATTCCTTTACAAGCTCTAGGACTGCAGGCATTTTGGCACAAACAACAACGACTTAAACGATATTTGAAATGGTGGAATAAGTAGATTTTCGAGGACATCTTTAAGAACCTTCGGTTAGCGAAATTAGAAGCAGAAGAAAGAAAAATGAATTTCCAACAAGATTCTTCAGTAATTAACAGAGACCATATGCACAGAACTTATGCTAAACTCAACCGCCAATTAAGTATTGAAGAACTTTTCTAGCAACAAAAATCTAGAGTCAAATGGTTGGTAGAAAGGGAAAGTAACACAAAATTTTTTCATATGAAAATGCGAAAAAAGAAAGTAAGAAATCACATTTTTCGAATTCAAGACCAAGAGGGGAACATCTTTGAAGATCCTCATCTAATTAAAAATTTTGCCATTAATTTTTTCCAAAAATTGTTGAAGGCAAAACATTGTGACATATCCAAGTTCGACTCCTCTATTATTCCTCGAATTATCTCCAACATTGATAATGATTTTTTGTGTGCAGCCCCATCGCTTTAGGAAGTCAAGAAAGCAATTTTTAATATTAATAAAGATAGTGTTGCTGGCTCAGATGGTTTCTCATCTCTTTTTTACCAACATTGTTGGGATATAATCAAGCAAGATCTTTTTGAAACAGTGCTGGATTTTTTCAAAGGGACCTCACTTCCACGTGGTATTACTTCTACAAACATTAGTCCTGCTGCCTAAAAAGCCAAATGCCTACCAATGGAATGATTTTCATCCCATTAGTTTATTTACTATCTTAAATAAGATAGTAACTAAACTTTTGGCGAACCGACTATCCAAAATTCTTCCATCCATCATTTCAAAAAATCAAAGTGGTTTCATCAAGGGCCGGCTTATAAGTGACAATATCTTATTAGCACAGGAACTAATCAGCAAACTCGATACTAAATCAAGGGGAAGTAATGTGATATTAAAATTGGATATGGCAAAAGCATATGATCGTCTGAATTGGGATTTTCTTTATTTAATGCTAGAGCATTTTGGTTTTAATGCACAATGGATAAATATGATTAAAGCATGCATTTCCAACTGTTGGTTCTCCGTACTTATCAATGGTTCTTTGGTGGGCTATTTCAAATCCGAGAGGGGACTACGGCAGGGTGATTCAATCTCTTCTCTTTTATTTATTCTGGCTGCAGCATATTTGTTAAGGGGAATTAATTATTTATTTAGTCGATATAAGTCTTTGCAATATTTATCTAGCTGCCTAATGCCGATTAGTCACCTCACCTTTGCTGATGATATAATTATTTTTACTAATGGATGTTGCTCAGCCTTGCAGAAAATTTTGAATTTTTTAAAGGAATATGAACAGGTCGCTGGATAGCAAATTAATCATCAGAAAAGATGCTTTATCACAACTAATGGTTATGCACTATTTATGAGGCAAATCATATCACATACCACTAGTTTTCACCACAAAACACTCCCTATCACCAATCTAAGAGCTCCTTTATATAAAGGACATAAAGAGGTATTCCTTTTTTATTCTTTAATTACTAAGATTCGAGATCATATTTTAGGTTGGGAGAATAAGATTTATCAACTGGGGGTCGAATCACGTTATTGAGAAGTGTTTTATCCTCACTTCCAATGTATTTGCTGCAAGTTCTCAAACCACCAACGACAGTGATTGCGAAAATAAAGAGGCTTTTTAATAGCTTCCTTTGGGGTGATTCAAATGAAAGTAAGAAAATGCATTGAGCGGCTTGGACTAAAATCACTTTCCCATGCTCGGAAGGGGGACTTGATATCAAGAATTTGAAAGATGTGTTTGAGGCATTTACGTTGAAATTATGGTGGAGATTTCAAACATGCAATAGCCTATGGACACATTTTTTGAGAACAAAATACTACCGTGGCCGAATACGTCACTATATGCAACCGAAACTACATGACTCCCAAGTGTGGAAGCGGATGGTAGGAGGTCGAAATGTGGCAATCCAAAACACTCGATGTAGGATAGGAAAAATGGAGCTATTTTTCTAGCACGATTGTTGGATGGGAGACCAACCTTTGGTAACCTTGTTCCCTTCATTTCAAAATGATATGTCTTTTGTTAATAAATTTTATAATGATGATAGTTGGGATGTGGATACATTGAAATTATATCTGCCTATGAGACTAGTTGATGAGATATTACAGATTTCTTTCGATAGATCACAGGAGGATGTAGCTTATTAGGCCTTAACTTCCAATGGGGAGTTCTCTACCTAGAGTGCTTGGGAGGCAATTAGGCAACAACAATCACCAAATGCTTTAGGATCATCTATTTGGCACAGAAGCATTCCATTATCTATTTCCTTTTTCTTATGGAGAGTATTACATAATTGGATTTCGGTTGAACTTCGGATGAAGGGAAAAGGTATTCATTTGGCCTCTAAATGTGTATTTTGCAACTTTGAAGAGTCCTTAATACATATCCTTTGGGAAAATCCGATAGCAAAACAGGTTTGGAATTTCTTTGCAAAATTCTTTCAAATCTATGTTTCAAATCCTCAACATGTTTCTCAAATTATATCAACATGATATTATTCTGGTGATTATATTAAAAAGGGTCATATCTGTATTTTACTCCCAATATTCATATGCTGGTTTTTATGGTTGGAAAGAAATAATGCAAAGCACAAGCACTTGAGTATGTATCCTGACAGAGTGGTATGGCGAATTATGAAACTATTAAGATAGTTACATGAAGGTTCTCTCTTGAAACAATGGCAGTGGAAAGGAGATATAGACATAGCAACTACGTGGGGTTTTAAGTTCCCCCTCTAAACATTGTGCACGCCCTCAAATTTTTTATTGGATAAAGCCATTTATAGGTGACCATAAATTGAATGTAGGTGGCAGCTCCCGGAATTATCAGAATGCAGCAAGTTGAGGGGAACTCAGCGATCATACAAGTAAGTTCGTTTTTGGCTTCTCAGAGAATATTGGTCCTTGTAATTCTTTGCAGGCAGAACTACATGCATTACTTCGAAGGCTACTCTTATGCAAAGAACGAAATATTGATAATCTGTGGATAGAAATGGGTGCGCCGGTGGTGATTCAGATGATTCAGTAATCTCAAAAAGGGTCCCACGATATACGATATTTGTTGGAGTCTATACAGAAGTGCCTGCGTAGTATCTCTTATAGAATTTCACATGTCTATTGGGAAGGTAACCAAGCAGCGAATTTCCTGTCAAATAAAGGATACACACATCAGGATCTTTGTGTATTTACTGAAGCATAAGGTGAATTACATGGTTTGCTTAAGTTAGATGAATATAATTTACCTTATGTTCGATTTAAATAATTGTAAAGGAATAGTACTCCTTATTTATAATTTTTGTTATTTTAAAGTCCATTTTATTTTCTTATTTCATTGTAATAATGGGGGATCTCTACTTTACTGTAGCATCAAAAGTTATGCACGTAAATTGGAATTTCCTGCTCTAAGTGTTTTTTGGATTCTGTCACATGCTTATGTAATTTTGAAGGTACGGTTTAGGTCCCCCTCTTTTTGTATCTTTATTTTAATTAATAAAATTCAACAGGGTAACTGGGCCTTGCGGAAATTTTCAATATTAAAAAAAAAACAAAATAGATAACAAGTTTCTTGCAGATAATTAGTTATTTATATTGAGAAAGACATTACTAGTATTTTCAGTACAAAGTCAATAATTGATATATTTGAATTCAGAAAATATCGTCGAACACAACTTTCTTAAATGACTACTATAAGTTTTTTTTTTATTTTTTTATTTACATATTATATAAAATTATTATCTATTATGAATTTTTTGACCGTTAGTTAAGTTCAATATATTAGTTTTAAAATTTTTTAATTTTTATTCTTTTTTGTTTTTGACCCTTAAACAAAAATTGCTAGTTCCGTCCTGATTACTGTCTCATTGAATTCAAACTAATAATTTAAGGGTTGACACAATTAAATATTTTAGGCCGAAGAGACGAGAATAAGGTCGAACCGACAGTTAGATTGAAGACAAATTTAAAGGGGTTCTAAATTTTGGGCTTATACTTCAAGCAAGTAGGCATTAGAAAAAGGCAAAAAAAATGACCCTGCTGGCTCTATAAAAGGCAACTTGGAAAAGCTGGGAAGACAGCAATAACCTCTTTGGGAAAGCTACAATGGCACTAGAGATTATCATAGCGATGCTCTTCTTTCTCTCACTTAGGCATTGGTGTAGAAACAGCAACTCCCACATTACAAATTGGCCTATTGTTAGAATGATGGCAGCGCTTCTTTGCAACCCAGGGCGAATTTTTGAGTTTTTCACCCCTCTTCTTAATTTGTGTGGGGGAACTTTCAAGTTTGAGGGATTTTGGTTTCCTAGCTTGGACTTTGTTCTCATCAGCAACCCCGTGAATATCTATCACATTTTGTGTAGGAACTTTGATAACTATGAGAAGGGTTCAGAGTTCAGGGAAAGTTTTGAACCCTTCGGAGAAGGTATTTTCACTTCAGATTCACATAAATGGAGAAGCCAAAGGAAGGTTTTGCATTCATTGACGAAGAATAATGGGAAGTATGCGCTCTATTTGGATAGAAGTTTCTGGCAAAGCTGGAGAAAAGTCTAATCCCAGTCCTTGAACATGTAGTGAAACAGGGGAGCCAAGTGGACCCTGAAGATGTACTTCAGCGGTTCGACTGCGACCACATATGCTTGTTAGCATTAGGTTTTGACCCGAAATCTCCATCTACTGAATTTCCAAAAGTTTCGAGCAAAGTGGCATTCGAGGAAGTAGAGGAGGCTTTGCTGCATAGGAATATCCTGCCTGTAAGCATTTGGAGGTTGCAAAGATGGCTTCAAATCGGAGAGGAGAAGAAGTTGAGTATAAGTTTAAAACATCGCGGATGATTTTGTGTGTAGGTGTATTTCGTTGAAAAGAGAAAAACTAAGATGCAAAACAAAGGTGGAAGACAATGATTTCGACTTGTTGACAGCCTTTACGGTCGAAGAAGAAGGAGAAATGAGTAGACTCGAAAAATCTGATAAGTTTCTAAGAGACACTGCATACAGTTTCATTACAGCAGGCAAGGACACTATAAGCACTGGCCTTTCTTGGTTTTTCTGGCTTATTGCAACACATCCATACGTAGAAAGCAAAATTTTAGAAGAGATCAAGGGGCATTCCCCAGCAAGGAAAGATAGGAACCTGATGCCTTTTACCGGGGAAGAGATGAACAAATTCGCATGCCCACATGCAGCCTTATGTGAAACATTAAGGCTATACCCACCATTACCTGTCACTAGTAGAATTGCAATTAAATCAGAAGCGGAAATCGTGTTGATGAGGGAGCAAGGATCTTTATTTCTTTCTATTCAATGGGAAGGACGGAAGAAATATGGGGTAAAGACTGTTCAGAATTCAAGCCGGAAAGGTGGACATCGGAGCGTGGAGATCTCATACCTGTACCATCTTACAAGTTCATACCATTTAGTGCAGGGCCAAGAGTTTGTTTAGGGAAGGACTTGAGTTTCAAACAGATGAAGACTGTGGCAATTAACGTACTTTGGAATTCCCAAGTTGAAGTTTTGGAGTGCCAAACTGTTTTCCCAAGCAGTCAGTCAACCGGACTTCACTTTGAAAATGGTTTGGAGGTTAGAATCAAGAAAAGATATGTTTAATTGGGGAGTTACAATAATGAAGGATAATGTTGCATTAGGAGCTTAGGTTGAATATAGTTCAGAATTAAGTTGGCCATTGGCCATCTTCATAATGATACATATGCTAGCTATATCATAAAAACGGAGTTATCTCTTCACAACATTGTATAGATAAACATTGAAATTGATTCAATCTTGGGAATAATATTTAAAACGGTCTATTATAACAAAAAATATGTAAATTTTTTTCACATGATGTAGGGATCATATAGCTTGGTGTAAGTTATTAAAATTGGTACAAGACTTTTTTTCTAGAACATAAATATTCCACCAATTTACATATGCCTGGCTCTACTATGGAATGCGATTGGTGAAAGATGGAGCGATGCAAGGCCGGTGTGAATGCCATTTGAGCTTTCCGTGCATGTGGCAGGCTACAGGCAGGGTCAAAAGGTTGTGTTGCTTCGACATACACAAGGCTGCGTACGAGAGCTTGGTTGATAGCGGTCGAACAACGTCTCTACCTAGATAACATCTGCGTTAATAATTCAGCCGCTGACAAGGATCAAAGTGAGCACCCCATCTGTTATTGTATAATAAATAATACCTAAACTAAAAGTCAAGGGTAAAAAAAAAAGACTAATCAGTTATTTCTTTCGTCTTCCCAAACAGGCCAGTATTAGCCGTAATGTAACTTATTGTTTAGAGAACTATTTAGGTCAATGAGAAGAGGACAAACAAACATTCTCAAGACAAAAGAATCCTTGCAGAAAAAGTATTATGTGCCTGTTCACCAATGTCCGGAGTCAGTGCTCAAATAAGAACAGGAAAAGAGATCATCGCATGCATTTGTCTGAAGATTGCGGGATAAATGATTGAGCAAAAAGTAAAGACAAAAGAAGAAAGCAAATCATAAGATTTTCAAATGGTAATTCAGTAAATTTTTGCCGGTTGCAAATGGTTGTCCTGACAAGGTATAACGTCCAATAAAGTACAATGCTTCCCCAAAAAAAGGAATTATAAAAGAAGAAAGGTGCTTTGTATATCTACATGACATATGCTCTCTCTGCATTGTAAATTTGTGATTGCTTCTTTGAAGATGCTTATACCCGTTTGTCCCCTGCATGATGTAAAAAACAATAAAATTAACATGTTAATTAAGAAAATGGAAAAGATGGCTTGCTGAGACTGAGATATAAAGGAAACTTGCCACACCTGCACTTTTCAATGTATATCAGTTGAGGTCACATTTTCTTTCCATCAATATATATCTCGGGGATGTGAGCAATCCTTGGCCAATTTTTGCTTGTTTTGTTTTGGCATGTATCCATTAACAGTGGACAACCCGAAATTTCTAGGTACTGTAATGCATTCAGAGAGCACAGTGCTTGTGGTAGAGATACCAACTGAGGACAATCAAAGATTTCAAATCTTTGAAGTACAGTCAGATTGCAAATCCATTCTGGTAAACTCTTCAAATTGGAACAGCTTGAAATCTGCAAATATTTCAGTGTTGTGACATGTTGAAGACCATCAGGGAGAGAATTTAGTTTTGGCATGTCACCAATTTTCAATGTGCGAAGGCTCCTGAGGAATCGCAATTCCATGACGTTCTCTTCCACATCTTTTGACAGATCAAGTTCTCTGCACTCTTTGATTTCAAGCTCTTCAAGGGCTGTTAGATGTCTAAAACCTTTGGAAAGTGACTTTAGCATGTCACAACCACTGATAAAGAAAAACCTGAGAGAATTCAATCCTTCCTCAGGTAGGCATACCAATTTAGGGCAATTTGCTATGGATAGATGCTGAAGAGATGTAAGATGATGAAGCCCCTTCTCTGGAAATGACACCAAATCCATGATGCTATCAATATGCATAACCTTCAATTTGGAAAGATATAGTGGGTACGACAAATGTGCCGCTGCTGCCATTGGGATTGGTTCTGTTTCTGCTGCTATCATCACTGACTGTTGTAAGAGCTTTGCACTCACGCACTTTAGCTCCAGTTCTTCCAAAAGAGGATGCAATGGCATATATGTCAGGTTAGTGCAAATCACAATAGTTAGTTTTGAAAGACAAGGGAATGAAGTCATTGATTCCCTCTGCTGCAATGGCCTTTGCGATGATGCTGCCGCTAGGCCAAGATTATCATTAGCAATTGCAGTGACTTCCCTCCACCATCCCTTCAGATTACGCAAGTCAAAAAGCATTAGTTGCTTTAGGCAAGGGAAGAATGCTGTTGATTCTTTACCTTCTGTTCCTCCTTTCAACCGATTGCCTCCAAATGATAAAGATGATGACTCAGCACCGCTATCTTCAATGTACTCCACTGCTGTTACCACTTCAAGCCTGAGCACCCTAAGCTTGGGAAGATGACTGAACAATGGGAGATGTAAGCATCTGTTGCATCTCCATAAGGTGATTTCAAGTAGGTTTGGGAGTACCAATGACATGTCAGAAAGCATCCACTTCGGGAAACTTCCTGCTCTATATCCATAAATATGAAACTCTTGAAGATTTGAATGCGGCTGGAGGCCTTCCAAAATTTCTTCATCTTCTTCAAAAGTTGTATGATCATTAACTTCTCGGCTCCATTCTAATGTCAAGACCTCAAGGTGCTGTTTGCCTTTCGAGTTTGCTTCCTTGCATTCTGATACAACATTTTTCAAGTTTTCCAGCTTTGCTATCATTACTTCTCCCCTCAGGTCATTTAGGTCTTTCAATTCCCTTAGACCCCCACTAGGCCTTTTGAAGGAATCCATGCCCACTACGAATCGTGTTAATGTCTGAAGTGACGTTAGCTGCCCAAGCCCAGATGGCATACGTGTCAAACCGGTACATTGACCAGTCTCAAGATGCCTAAGACTGGTCATGTTTCTTAATTTTCTCGGCAGCTCTTCTAGTCTCTTACAAGAACAGAGTTTCAGTGTCTGCAAATTAAGCAACTCAGTAATGGAACTTGGGAGTCTTCTGATGACTTCATTCTTGGAGAGATCAAGGTACCTCAAATGTTTCAACGTACCAATGGAACTTGGGAGAATGTCAATGCCTGTATTATGTAGATCTAATAAACGCAGAAGACTAAAACTTGAAATGACAGTTTCGTGATCAACCTTGTCCAAAATTACACGATGAACAGGTTGCACAGGAAGAAGAAATGTCCGTATCTTGTTCGCTTTGAGCAAGGGGGTCGGGATTTTCCAGGATGAATCTAACTCAGCATTGAATGATACATGCCGAATTCTTTCAGATATGTTTTTACAATCCAGATCTACCATTGAGCTGTCACTCCCTGCGACTAGTTGAGCAAGGTCATGCATGAGATCATGCATTTTGCAACTTATTACGTTGCCCCATTCATCATATTCTACATCTTGAAAAAAGGACCGCCTTAGGAGATCCATGAAATATTGGTCCCCTAATTCCTCAAGACGTTGCATTCCTTGCAGCGAATGAATAAACCCTTCTGCCATCCAAAGTGTGATCAGCGTTTGCTTGTTAATTTCATAGTCTCTCGGAAACAAGGAACAGTAAGCAAAGCACTGCTTCAAATATGATGGCAGCTGTTCATAGCTCAACTTCAGTATGGGTAGGACGTCATCTTTTTGAGTGATCATCAAAAGTTGGCCCTCTTTCAAAGAGAGCCACTCTGTTTCTGTATCTTTGGTATATAGAACACCTCCTATGGTCCTTATGGCAAGGGGATTTCCAGCACATCTTTTGACAATGTCCTTCCCAATCGCTATTAATCTTGAATTATTTGGCTCTCGCCCTTCTTTAAACGCCATCTTTTCGAACAAGGACCAAGACATGTCCTCTGGAAGACCTTCCAACAGATACGGTTCCGTTGTGCCTGTAATGGAAGCAACCACTTGAGCACGAGTCGTAACTATTATCTTACTTCCCCTTGCACCATTCATTAACAAATCTCTCAAATTTCGCCACCTCTCCCGATTATCATTCCATACGTCATCTAAGATGAGCAAATATTTTCTGCCATCAATCCTTTTACGAAGGTGAGTTTGCAAGGAATCCATCTCAAGATTTTCAAATTTTGCATTAGTTGCAGACTCCAACATCTTTTGGGCAATTAATTTCACATCAAAAACATCAGAAACACACACCCATATTCTCAACTCAAAGTGTTTCACAATTTTCTCATCATTGTACACTAGTTGGGCTACAGTGGTCTTGCCTTGTCCCCCTATCCCAACAATTGGTATGACTGAAACATTGTCCGCCACATCAGAGTCCAACAATCTTTTCATGATGGCTTCTTTGTCACCCTCCCTCCCAACTACACCTTCCTTTCGCACGAAAGAATGTGTCTGCTTCCTCTCTACCTTTACAACTGGTATGCTTACAAGGGACCGGTCTGTAAAGTGGTATTTGGTTTTATCTGCAGCTATTGCATCTAGTCTCTGCCTAATGGCCTTGATTTGATGACCTATCTTAAGATTGTACGCTACTTGGTTAGCTTTCGAAAATAGAAAGCTTACCTGTTTCCCCCTTTTCCCCTGCATCATGACTTGGCGTTGCAAAACATGAGTTGAAAAGTCATCCAGCAAGTCATCTGCATCATAAACTGCATCTTTAAGCTTTCCAAGCCAGTCTATAACCTCGTGGCTCTTTGCATGCTGCTCCTCTGCATCCAAAAGTACAGCTTTGATGGTGGAAACTGTATTTTTCAGTTTCTCAAGCTCTTCTTTGACACCCCATATCAGTCCCATTTCCTGGAGAGTAAGGTTGCCTAGCTTTCCCAGGATCCCATCAGCTATATTGAACAAAAATGCTTCTGCCATTTCTCTTCACATCCAAAAAAAAAAAGTAGTGTTTAAACTTTTGTGGAAAGAAGAGAGAAGAGACAATCAGTGGTTAATTTGCCAAATCTCTTTGCTAATCGCCCAAAAATTTACAAGGGTTGACATCAATTTCATTAGATTAGCTGGCCATGTGAACATGTCAAGTTTAGGAATTATTTAATCTATCAGGATAACTTGGAAAGTTCGGTGCAACTAAAGGAAACCCCTTTTTATTTGTAGGCCAGAGGAAGACAAACAAAGACATGCTTGACCTTATTTGCATACTAACTGTTTTCCGATTGTGAAAGATGAGCAGAGAAAAGAAAAAGGAAAAGCAATTGGCTCCACTCTCGAGCCGTGTCAAAGTGGCAATCTCCATTCCAAGGCATCCATAGGAAGGATTCGATGACTTGACTACATCCAATTTGCAGGGTTGCAAAACTTAGCTTGGAATCTTGAAACACGAGAAATGGATACACTACATATCAAGCTCATTAATCTATGAATAAACTGGAAATTTTAAGGTTTGAATCCGCCGAATTGAACTGTTTATGATCAAAAATTTGTTATCCTTATTTACCAAATCGTTTCTTCTGTTGTCTTGTGGTCCTTCAATTCACCTCTAATATTATATTCCACCTCGTAGTCTAAAGCATTACACTTTTAATTAATTTGTTACCTAAATGAACCCTCCATGCAATCCAAAGGTTAGCTCACCGGTTGTCGAGCACATGCCTGCTTATTTACATATGTAAACATCATACAGAAGTTGGACCAAAATGTCTACGTTGTATTTGGACATTAACAATTGATTAAGTAGGTAGGTTGTTAATTTTGGGGTTAAACTTGTCTTCTTAGGCTCATTTGCCAATTACTATTGACTGTTAAAATCAATATTTAATAAAAAGCTTTGGTTGAAAAATTGTGATTTGAAAACTATTGCTAAAAATTGAAGATGAATTCACTTGCCTATTATAATCTAATTATTATATTTTATAAATTTTTTCATAGTTGTTGGATAATTTATATGTTTTATTATTTTAATCATATGATTTCATGCTATGTATATAGTTCGTTTAGGTAAGATTTTAACGTATTTATTAAATATATGTGCTTGTATTTGTCTAAATCAGATGATCACTAATCATGAAAATTATCTACCCTTGGAATTGAACATCTTAAATTCTCCGCCATATACAATTTTATTTACAAACAATATGGGGTTTCTTGACTTATAACGAAGTAATAAGTCTTTATTTCTTTTCCCATTATACATTAAAAAAAAAAAAAAAGGTATGGTTTATAGTGGGGTTTTGACCTCTAAGTTTTGAGTGTTGGGAGTCGGAGGTTTAACAGGAAATGGGTGAAGAAGAGGAAAGAAAACCAGTGAAAATGGAATCGAAAGAGGAGGAGGGAGAAGAAAGCAAAACCACTATGACCCCATGGGAACAACATGCCAGCATTATAAGCATTCCTCGCTTCGATTACAAGGCTCCATCTTCTTTACTTCAACGATCTCACTCTGCCTTTCTCATCACTTGCACTATCAGTTCTGTCCTCTCTCCCTTTATTTTGACTGCTGCCTTTTCAGATGGAAATGGGCTTTTGACAAACTTTTTTATTTTTTCCCCCCTTGATTCTTATCAGAGAGGGAGAAGAGCGCTACGAAAGAAGCCATGTCTATCTTTTCAAAGGTATTGCCTTTTCATCTCAATTTTCTTCGTTTCACTCCTAATTTTGATGTTAATTTCTTAGTTATATTAGTTACACAGCCAATTGTTGATTTTATTGAACCATACCTTGGGATTTTGAAAAAAAAAAAAAGCGAAAGCTTGGGTAGTCAAGGAAATAGAAAACAATGAATTTATTCTTTTTTCAGCAATAATAGGTAATTGATGGTTGCATAAATAACGAAGGGAATTTCTATATGAATAGGAAGGTGTTTTAGAGCTGGAATTTAAATCTCTACTTGCTTTAACCTTCACTACGATTATGTAAGCTCCAGAATCTATATAGTCCTTTCATTCTGTGTCTGCTAGTTTTGGGTATTTGTTTGACTCTGGCACTATTTTTCTACACTATAGTTTTCTCTTCTCGCAAGCTGACTTCTCGAAACTTTAAATTAAGTTGTGTCCTTTTCTATATTCTTATTGAAAATGAAAAGGTTTCTTTTTCACTTGCCCTTTGGCATTGATCAATTGCATTTGTGTGGTGCTTCTAAACATTGATGCCAAATGCTGAATTGGTTCTTAATCATTTAAAATGTATGTCACTTTTGATCAATTCCAAATGAAAAATTGTATCTGCAAGACATTTCTCCTGAGGTTTCATGATATTTTTCCAAAATAGATTTCCAGAGTTGACCAGGTCACATAATTGAGAGTAGTACTGTTGTTGTCAGTAATATGCTTGTAATATGTTTAAACATTTTGCAGTATGTTGGGTCCTTCAAGAGTGAGATCTCTTGCTCTGATGCAAATGCTGATGCTAAGAGAAGGAAAATATGTACAGACGAAATTGACCAGAACATTGCCAATAGCGTTGACAGTTCGGAGATCACTGAAGCTGCTGGTAGTAGTTTCTCAGGCCTAAAAGACTGGGACTTTGAGATTCAGTTCGATTTTGCTTGGGCCCTGGGTTCGATACTAATTGAAATACCTCTTTGTGGTAGGCGGATTTCAAAATGATGACCATTTTTCCTCTGCAAAGACTGATAAAAGTGGAGCACCAGATTTTGTTCTTTCACTAGTCAAACTAACAAGGAGTGGTTTGCTTCTACTTACCTTCCCTGGGGAGAACCCTCTAGACACAATTGATATTGTTTCAGATATTTTCCAGGATCTGGAGTCTGGGAGTTTAAAGTCACCACTGTAAGTTTACTGCAAATATTCTCGAGTCGAAAAACTGTTTTACCCTCTCAACTGGTTTAATAATTGCTATCGTTGTCTCTGTCTCCAGAAAGTGTGCTTTTATCTGAATCATCTCACAAATGACACAAAGCAATCTTCCCATAAAATGTTGTTTGAAATAAAATCTCAATTAGATCAAACTGTGTTCTAGAAGAATGGTATTTTGGAAGTCCTCCTAAATTTTATACAGAATATACTTTCCATAGTACTTTAAAATTACACTTTCATCGCTTGGCACCCCATAAAAGATGAGTGGAAATTGTGTAAGAAACAAGTTAACATTATTGATGAATTGAGTTGTGTGTGGGCTACTGTGAAAACTTACAACTTGGGTGATTAATACCTTTGACTACTTCAATTTCTATATGTGGCTGTATGTATACACACACACACACACACACTTGGTAAAAAAATTGAACTGCATCTCCAAATTCTCATACTTTTAACTCTGGTCACTAGTATCAGAGATAATAAGATCCATGGCTGTTTGTTATAGATGGCAATGTCTGCAGGAGGTTAAACTTTAGTTCAAGCAGATACCTCAAAAGGCTTGATGACTAGAAGACCATACTGTGGATTTTCAAAAATGTTTGAAAGTAGTATTGACAGATTTGTGGTTTGGAGTGCACAGGCTCAATTAAGGATGAATGCTATTATAGTGCCAAAGTTGAGGCAATTACCTAAAGCTCATTGTCATCATGTATAATGATTTGAACTGCATGAAATGTTCGCTGAAAGTCCTCAGTGACATTCTTTAAGCAGTGAGGTCAGAACCATGGTGTTCATCATGTTTAGCCAGAATGATATGTTTATCTTGAGTCATGAGATTTTAATATTTTGAGTAGAAAATGTTTGTTCTCTCTATATGACTATTGTTTGACATCTTTTTAGTAAAGTCCCAATTAAATATTCACTTCATCAATATGCTTTTAGTTATGAAGTATTTTATTTGCAAGATAATAAAAAGATGCAATATTATCAAATTTGGGATTATTTTATGAATTCAAAGAGATTGCAAGATGGCCTGGATGAGACTAGCATGCCAATTCTTGGGAACGATGTGTCAGCATCTTATGTTACTTATCATAGTGACTTGAAGCTTAAGCACAAGCTTCTTCCACAAGAGTTGTAGTAAAATCAGGTTAGCATTTAGGATACAGAGTTATGTCTCAGGAAGAAACAATGAAGGACAGAAAGGATGTTTTGGACATCCGGTAAATTGTGGAAAATTTTTGTTCTAAACTTTTCTAAGAGTTTTCCCTGGAAAATGGAGTCTGTTATAGATGCAACAAATTCTTTAAAAGGCGTGACTCATTGCCAGTTGTATTGTGTGCTTTTTCTGTTCTTATAGCTAGAGATCTGTAGCATCATTCTGATAGACTCTTGGGACTTTAAGTTTTCAACAAACTCCTCTATTGAATGCAAGCTGCAGTACATTTTTGCTCTGTCCTGCAATGAAGCTTGTCAATTGCGACTTGTAATGCAGGATCATCTCTGATTCTGCTCATCTCAATTGAGTGCCTGAGAAGCTGATAGTTTATTGGCCCAGCCATCTTGCATCACCTCACCTAACACTAAACTAATGACTATTTCTAGAAAATTTGGTTAAACTTTATGGCATCATGTGCAGCATAGACTCCTCAAAATTATTACATTTGAATCTTGGAAAGGAAGAGTGTTTCTTGATTTACTGGTTGTGTATCAGATGCCTAATTGATAAGCTCCTTCTTTTGTCAGTTAATTTAACAATGTAAAAGAAGCTTCCATAATGTCCCCAGTACAGTAGTTAAATTATTTGCATATCAAGTTTTTGGTTGCTTCTGTTAATTTGGTGGTTATAACTTATTAGGATGGCTGTATAAATTTGAATGTAATAATTTTATGACTGACAATTAATGATTTATTTTCTACACTAGCATTACCATTTATATACTTTGTTTTTTTCTTCAGTAAGTTATCATATTTACTGAATTTTGGGTGAAATGGCATTTCATTGGTGCAGTTGGTGTCATCGCATCTTCCCCATTCAAGCTACCTGTTCTTTGAATGAGAAGGGACTGCAAGCAGTTGTATCAAAGCTTGTTCTTCACTTTGTGAATGATAAAAGGAACAAACTTGCACGGCCTATAAAGGTTCGAGCTTACTCATAATTATTGAAGCTCATGTTGCCATTATGGATGCAGTATATTTGACTGGGATGCTTATAGAAAATGGGGATAGGTTATCTAGGTATTGGTTGAAACAAATGTTAGCAATGCTTTAAATGCATTTCAACAGGACTGACTTGTACTTTCACATATTGGCACACTAAAAGAATACACACATGTAGCACCTCAAACTCCAGCCACTTAGGTCTTTTTTCCTATGTCTCAAAATCTGACTGCTCTGAGATGATGTATATGTTTGTGATATGAAGTTATACAAGTCTTAAACACCATTGAGTCTTGTTTCCATGGGTGTAAGTTTTGTTTTATTTTTAGTTTGCAGTTGGGTTCAACAGAAGAGGAACTGAAGAGAGCCAAGTGAAGATTCCAAAAGATGCTTCAAAGAATTCTGATCTGTCTGTTTTATTGGATCGAGGCAAATGCTTTAGTGTTGTGGCTGCTGCTGTTAAAGGCATTGTTTCAGATTCAGTTGTGGATTTGAAATCTCCAGAGGTACAAGATCCTATCCAAGCTTGTAAATGGTCTAAAATTTTCTATCCTATAGCCTGTCTGACTGCAATGGCAAATCTTTCAGCTATCTATTCTTGTTGAGTTGCTTCCTCTTTCTGGAGTACCTAATGGATCGCTAGTGGTTGGTGTGTCTGTTCTACCCCAAAACCTTGTTAGTACTAAGCCACGACTCTGCATCAAGCCACTGGTTTGCGATAAAAGTGGGAGGAATGAAAGTTAAAGCAGGTGTGTATTTTAATAATATTTTGTTTGATAAGAATCAAGGTCTTTGCAATGATAAGGAGGTCATCTGTGGGCTGGAATGATTCTGCCCCAGTTTGCCCTTCATGATTTCGCCCCATTAGAATAACACCCTGCTGTCCAACTCTTATTTTTCTTAGCATAACAAATCATCCATGGTTGAATTGAGCTCTGATGAATCGCGTGAACAAGGAAGAACTGCCTGGCTGCAAACATGGTATATATGGTTTTTTACACATGCATGTAGAGTTGTTGGCTTGCAACGACCGGAGAGAGTGATCAAGAAACATGCTTTGGTCATTGAAGGGTTTTCTCACTCTGTGAAGTGGACATTAGGATTTACTTTTGAACATGGAGAGAGTTGGGGAACTTGAACTTGTAGCATTGTCCATATATGGTTATATGATATATGCTAGCCCAAGGTAGCTTTTCAAATTGGTATGCCGTGGGATGTAACGAAATTCACTCTCATGTATCACTCCCATCACACAGGGATGAAACCTTGTATCTTTAGGTCCAAGTAGGGATGAAAGGTTTTTTGGTACATCTTATCATAGTCCGATGCTTTTTATTCGGTTTTTTTTTTTTTTTTTTTTTTGTCATTTTGGTTCTAAGGGTAAACAACCTATTTGCCAATCCAAAATTCAAAAACTTGTACACTTATGGGTAAAGATGATCTTCCCTGTGATAACATCATTAGCACTACACCAGCAGTTATGCTTAACAAGTTTCCAAGGCCAAAGGTTATCTTCCGTGCAATAACTGAAAGGAAGGTGAAAAGTAAATAAAAAATAAACGAGAAAGAAGAGGCGAAGCGAGTCAGCCCCCGAAGCCTGATCCTGACCTGTGACCCAGAAAAGTCCCAAAAAAGGGCCCGAGCCCAGTCTAGGTGGACTCGTTGAAAATGTTCTAACAAAAAGCAATAAAAACTAGTTGGATCGAAATATGTTTTAGATGATCAAGTTGTCAGCCCACACGTTGCGATAAATCAAATTTAGAATTAAATATTTTTTCGAATATAAAAAAAAATTAATTATCAATTTTGTCGAACTCAAACATGAATCCGACTTGAAAATCTGAACACAGAACACTCGAACCTTCTATAAGAGAACAAACAAAAGTTTTAAGGTCTAAAGTTGTGAACTCACTTCTCCTCCCTTAAACTTCCTCGTATTGTATAAAAACAAAATCATCAATTTAGAGACAAACGTACTTGGTGACCATCGATGAACTGATCGGATTAATTAACCATCTAAGCCAATGAGTGCTTACCTTAATGATAAGATGAAGTCAATTTCACAGCTTTACATTTTGTTATCTTGACTTCAAATGCCAAAGGCTTAGGTAGATTCTTGGAATTACAGTGCATTTAATTCACAAAATAGAAAAAATAAAAAATAAATATTCTGTGAGAATAAAATAAGATGAGAATAAAATAAATTAATTATTACGTAATTTGAGTATAACGAATGGAATATGATCAAAATAGTTATTATAATTTATTGCAGTATTTGATTTATAAAAATATTTTTGGAATAAAAAATGGATAGAGAATAAAAAGAAAAATATATTTATTATTATAATATATGATTATTTTTTTTATTTTTTTATTTTTAAAATATTAATAATTTATAATGTATTTAAAATATTAATAATTAATAATTTAATATTATCATGATTATTTATTTTTATTTTATTTTAAAATATTTATAATTTAATCATTAATATTTTATAATATTAATATTTTATTTATAATTTAACTAATATTGTGATTATTTATTTTTATTTAATTTTATTGATTAATAATTTATAATTTATTTAAAATATATTTTTTATTTTAATATATATTAATATTTTATTAGAAGTTGGAATGAAGGGAGAGGAGGAGAGAGGAAAAAATGTTTTTAGATAAGTAGAGTTGTAATTTTTCAAACTTGTAAAGGGTATTTTGGTCTTTATAATTTTTTAAAGCTATTCTTAATCTTGAAATAGATAATACCATGAAGGAGGACAGTATTAACTATTTATAAGTTTTAAATGATTTTGAGGAATAACCATTTTAGAGAAGTGGCCATTTAAGAGGGATGACTATTCCTACAAGTATGCGACACCCAAACAAAGGAACAAATGTTTACTTAACCCATTCCCCAACCAAAACATACAGTTAATCCTTAGATTGTTATGCTGTAGATGGAAGATCTAACAATAATATATTACATTTCATCAAATCTTTTTCACATGGTAGCCAATAAACAAACGAGATATAGCAATCAGACGTTACCCTCAATGATAAGATCAAAAGGATAAGTTCAAAGTCGTACACTGAGTAGTTTTAGGTTGACTTTGTTAAGTGGTATACAGTATATTGTTTACCGTATGTGTACTCTCATTAAAGGAGAAAAGGAAGACAAATAATTTTCAATGTAAAGCTGGGTTTTAGTGGATGTCGAACGTCAAAAAAAAAAGACAAGTTGGTTTAATAGGTGCATTTATGCGGTCCAAAATATTTTAATATGAAACCTAGCTTGTTATCTGTCTATACACTAAGGTTGTTAACCCCCTTAAAATATTTGATTTGTAAAAGATTATATGTTAAGTTTCTTTTAGTAATTAATTGCAATTAGACTTGTAGCCCCCTAGCTCTAAAAAATTGTACACTCGGAATGCAAATATCTCAACTAAATATTAAACCGACAGCTAATTTGGTCTCTGCCATTGGTAGAAATAAAACTCAATTACTAATCTAGAGAATAACAAGAAACCAAGTGTCAAATTGGGTTAAATGATACTTTAATGCTAAATAGTACGAGATCAGATTGCGTCCACTCTATCTGAATTTTAATTTTTTTTGTTTCGTATAGCATTTTTTTTTTTTGTGCCTAACTTTTCTTGGCATCCACAAGTTCGGCAGGAGGTTAGTTGAAGTTAATTAATTTAAAGAAGGGTTCATTAGTTTCCTTTATAGAGTATGTTCACGAAGTAAATAGAGTACTTTCGAGGAATTTGAGACTTAAATATTTTAACTCTTGGTGGTATTAGTATTAAGCCAAGTTGGAAATTGTTGGTTTAGATTAATAATCACAAGCAAGTAATTTAATTCATTCAGTTCGTGCATACTATATTTTATTTTCAACAATATCGTGTGAAGTGATTTCTGCCTACATGCTGCGAGGCTACGTCAGTTGATTACTCGTTTACTTTGCTCGGTCACCCAGCAAATTACAAGCAATAATATTGCTTTAAGGATAAAACCAAGTATCTCAATCAAGTACACTGGCGTGGCCTGTACATGCTCGGTAGACTTGTTTTCCATGAAAAAAAAGTGATTATAGTACCCTGCAGGTGATTCATGTTTTAAGTATGAAAACTATATGTAAGTTCTTGCTATTTCAGGTCATACACTCTAAACCAAAACCTAGATGAGAGCTAGAGCCATGATTAACCAGAGAGTTCAAGGAGAAGAAAAAGTAATAAGAACCAAGAGATATAAATATATATATATATATATATATATATTAGCTTAAAATGGAGGTGGAGGTAAAAAAAAACTAACTCATAAAGAAGAAATATGGGAGACATTAGTTGCCACAAAGAGCAATAGAAAGATCTAAGTTTACACTACGTTGGGCGGAGGAAGTGCCGGAACAGTCTTTATAACTAGACCTAGAGTACAATGAGAATGCCTCGCTGCTGCTGATTTCACTCGTGGAAGATGTGTTACTTTTCTGGGAAGATGGATGATGATGCAATGAGAGTGACAATGATAATTCACAACCACCGTCTGCTTCTTCTTCGTCCCCTGCGTGTCTCCTAACAATTTGTTCAACATGTGTGTGATGATCTTCTGCTTCTACCTTGGCAACCTAAAACAAGCCAAAAATTCTGGTTTAAATTACTACTACATGCATTTTTCATGTCAACATGTAAATGTTTGATAGACTTCCTTTCCATGAGAAAGTCTGTGAGGATAGAACCCTGGCAGGCCACAGTGTACTAGTTTCCTAGCTGGGAAAGATAAAAAATTCCTGGGTAAAATTTAATGGAGATAAACAGTGGGGAAAAGAAATAATTACGAAGGCAAAATAGATGTTCCAGGAAAAAGCTGTAAAAGTAAAAACAAAAAGAGAAGGGAAAAGCTTCTGGGAACTTAATTAAAAGCTGAGTTTGGTTTTAGGGACAAATACTAGTGCAGAATCAACCATGGAATTCAATAAAAAGGGGGGTAGTCCCACCACGTTAATCTGTAAAGACCGTTGGTTCTCAACAAGTAATGTCTGGTCCAAAGGCAATAAAGGTTCATTTTGAATTTCCATTCTGACTGCCCCAAAAAGGGGGGGGTCCCCCCATTCATTAGCATTGCAGTGGACCACAGAATGTATGAACTCTAGCAATCAAAAAGCTTCATAGCAGTTTTCTAGGTCATGGACGACCTGGAATTCCAATTTAATGAAGGGTAAATACAACCTTTTTAGAAGCAAAAATGTAAATATATATATATATAATAAAAATACAGTTTGGCATTGAATATTTACATAAAAAAAAGAAAAAAAAACATTCTTTCCCTTAACTTAAGCCGTAGAATATGCTATTCTTATACATGACTGACAAACGGAGAGATCACCATAACGAAAGAAACTAATGGAGGGAAATTCTAATTCTTTCTGGCCTATTTCTTTCTGCCTTTTTTAATTCGGTTTGAGCAATTAATGTGAAAGAAAAAAAAAGGGTTATAGGCTTATACGGGGTTGTGCTTTTCCTGAAGAGGTGTTGAAGCGGAAACACTATGTAACTAGACCTGTAACTGTAAGGCGAGTAGGATCAGAAGACACGGATATTCCCTGTTACCACTGGTCATAAGAGACACATTGTGTGTGAAAACTAGCTACAAACAAGTCACCTTCCCTGAACTGGTTGGAATGTTAAAAGTTGGAACCAAAACCAACATTACACTCAAGCTCGTAAACAAAAGCTGGCAAAATAAATACATCAGGGACAGAGAGAAGTGTGGGTTTTTCTACTGTACCTTAAGGAAATCAGGTTCCCCCATCGAATATTTGAAAGAGTTGAGGTTGTAAATATCATATGGCAGAGAGAAGGTTGTGGATTGACCCTGGGAGTGAGACTGGGTGTGCTCCCACATGAAAGCACCATTACCCTCCTTTATTCCCTTGTGCACAGCCATGGTCTGCAGATAATCATCAAAAGAGTACGGATTTGAGACTGTCTCACATATTCCTTGGCTGCATTGCAGATTCTGATCAGAGATTGAACTCCTGGTCTCGATTCTAGCTCTGAGAAGATAAATTTTTTAATATAAAACAAAAAGAATTTTAGAGGAAAAAGAAAAAGTAGTAGCTGAAAAGAAAGGATCATGCAATACACTTTTTTTGTTTGTTTCTTGCACTACACTATCAACTTTTATTGATATTTGAAAAGTCTGTACCCATGAGGGTAAAGCTAAGCTGACCTTTTTGAAGGAGGAGGACTGTAGATCAAATGAGAATCTGATTCTTCAAGTGGTTTTGAAGTTGAGTGAAAAACCAGATCACTCACTTCATCAACGCATCCATCATGGTTCTCAAAAGATTGTCTTCTTTGATGGGTTGAACTCCTATCTGTCATACAGAGACCCAACACCAACACAAAAAGCAAACAAAAACATGTTGGATAGAGGAGACCAAAAGTAAGTTCAAAGCAAAACATATAAATACGGTTAACAATAATAATAATAATAGTAATAAATGGAGTCAAAGAAAGTTTGTGCATCACTCGGTTTCTGATAATATGCATGCGTTATTCATGTTGGGAGAAAAGGTAAAAAGGATGTTGTCATTTTTCATGGTTTTGATTGATGCAGAAAACATTGAGAAACAGCTACAGTGAAGTCGGAGTTATGGGTTTTATCAGACATACCAATAGTAGAAGATTTGCAAGTAAACAAGTTAATAGTTGTTCTCATCTATTTTGGTATCAAAGTCAATAAGAGAAAAAGGAGATAATAAATGAAGTGATGCATCTACTCTTTACCAAAAAATATGTAAGGATGGGAATATGATCTTTGATTTTTATTTCCAAAAGACAACCATTAGAGGAAAGTATCATAGAAATTCTGTCTTTAATGCAAAAACACACACACTGATGAATAATAAGCAGCTGCAGAATTAAAATCGAAACTTGAAAAAGGTTATATGGAAAGGAGCATAGAGCTACGGTACCTTGTCTGCCGAGATCACTTCTCATGCTCCGGTACATCTGGTTTAGAAAGAATAAAACCCATGTGAACAAAACGATCAAAGGACACAGACGGATAACATTTGAAAACAATTTCAAAGAAATAGAGATTTGATGGCTAGGAATCAAGACAAGTGAGGATACTAAATAAATCAAACGGTAGAATAAGTGAAAAGGAAAGACCAACCTGAAGGTGGCTTTTCACATGTGAAATGGTGAGTCCTTTCACATCCATCAGTTGGAGAACAAGTTTTGGCGTGGCTTCTGGCAGACAACGAGGCCAACAGGAAAAGAAAACGAAAAAACCATTATCATTAAAATAGCTCAAAACCGAGCAACAAGCTGATGAGGAAGACAAGAAGAGAGACAGGAGGAGAAGAAACAAAAAGGAACTTACTGTCTTGACCTCCAAGCCTTTCGATGGCATGAACAAAACAGTGATGAAGTTCAGGAGTCCACCTTAAACGAGGCACCTTTGATCTTATGTACTGTCTCACTGCACCACTCCTCCCACAACTACCCATTTCTCAACTTGTTTCAATCTTCTTCACAATCTTTCTTTCTTTCTTTACAACCCTTTGATTAAAAACTCAAATGGGTATCTCGAAGCCACCCCTTTTTAGCCAAAAGTATATGCTTTCAGGCTTTCACCAAGATTCTCCGCAAGGAATACCCTTATTACTATCACTTGCAATAAAAAAGAAAAAAAGAGAGAGAAACACTTCACAAAAACTTTATAAAAAAAAAAACTATCTTTCTGGTTTTTATGTTAGCTTTTACTCCGGCTTCTTTCGATCTTGTTGGGATTGTCTAGGTACAAAGCAGCAGCAACAAGGCACAAGGTGCAGGAGCCCTTGAAGGAAAGAAAGAAAGAAATATAAGGTATAAACAACGAAGGGAAGGAAAGAGAAAGAGAAAAGGAATAGACGAAGCTGCAAATTCCTTAAGGAGCACTGATTATACCTGCCTACTGCTGGCTTTGTTCTGTTTCTATACTCTATAATCTCTGCACACTTTCAGATAAAAAAGAACAGAGAAAAATAAAACGAAAATCCCATCACGAGTTTCTGATCTGCCTTCCCTTAAATCATTACCCCTACCCAACTGCCTTACTTTGACCTTTGCTTCCGTCTCTCTGAATGTATACAGAGCTATCTGCTCTAGTTTAATACCAAAAATAATATATATATATTTTTATATTCTCTAAATTGTAATACTGCCAACGTCGTCATGATCACAAAAAGGCCCCATGAAAAATATATATAATTTTCCCCCTTGTTTTCTTTTTATCTTGGCACAGATTTCATTTTTCCACCACAAGGGAAGGGGACACGGTCTAGGACACCCCTTTGACTGTGCTTCCTTCTAAAGAATGCCAGCATCAGCTACTGCACCATTTTCTCGTACACATGTTTTTAAAGACGGTTTTGCCCCTTTTTCAGACTTGTTTAAGGTTTTAATCAGTTTATAATTATTCAGCCATAATTATAATTTTTTTTACTACTTTTTCCATTGTGAAACGCATATTTGTAATGTTATCATAAAAACAGTAATCATAAATGAAATGTTCCCGTCGGGTGCCCTTGATAAGGGTAACTGGGAAGTCCAAGTCATTGAATAGTAGTAATTACTTTCTTTTTGGGAGGTGCCCTAAATGGCTGGCCTAGAAATAGTAATAATAAAACTGGTTCTACTACTGCGATTTATTTTAACCTAACCGAGGAAATGTTTAAAAAAATCGCCGAGCTGAGAATATAGAAACTACGGTGAGGGCTGGGGTAATAGTAAGATACACTAAATAATCATTTATGTTTATAAATTTATTTTTGAGTTGTTAAGGTCAATGCAGAATATAGCACCATGTTCTTTTTCCTGGGATTACACGTGCCGTTTTGGTATTTTCAATTCAAGTTTTCGACCAGAGGGCGCGTGGTGGGAACATACAGGGATAATATAATCATAATACAAAAATCGCATTGACAAATCACAAATTAAATAAAAGGATACACTCAACTTGGATTAATTTTCAAAGTTGAATGAGTGATGTGTGCTTATTGTGTAATTATTGAGATAGATCTTTTTTCTATACTAGGCATGAAGACCAATGGGAGTTTTTTAAGTTCACAAGTTCTTCAATCCCAACGTCCATGGGGATTTATTTATTGTGATTTTACATGACTATTGCAGCATCCATAATTTAATATCTAATCCAACCATTAAATTAAGAAAAATAAATGTTGAATCGAGTTCTTTCTTCCATGGGTTAATAGTGGAAAAGAAGAAAAATGTGGACTAAATGTTGTGAACAATTCTTAAATCAGATTTAATCCACAGTACTCTTTGAATGAAAATATTAAATGTATTTATTGTTGAATCAAATTCTCGCACACACAAAAAAATTTGCTAGCATGATTGTGTAAGAAAAGCTTGATGAATGACCTCGAAAAATCAGAATTAAAGTGTTTTTAACACAAAAAAAAACACGAAAAGATGAAAAACATGGGGCAAAAACCAAAACACAACCATTTAAAGAGGGCAACGTTTGGCAGCCTATAATAACTCTATAAATGATGTAACCAATATTGTCCTTCAGAGGTTGGGAGGCTCAACTTTTTTCTGTAGAACAAAATATAAAGATATATGGATGAATGAAAGTATTCTGAATGTCATCTACTTGTGCAAACTTTTTATTTCCAATAATATTAACTTACTATTTTTACACATTTGGGTAAGTTTAATTATGGAAGGGAGTGAAAACTCAATATTCAAGTACATATTTGAATTAAAAACTCACTAAATAATATTTTTAAAAAAATACTGATAAAATTCGAATTATAATTCATTTACATAAAAGTCACATAGCCTTTATGTATTGATCCAAGTTACATGGAATAAGTGAGAGCCAAGCAATGGGGGTGCAAGAAAAGGTGGTCAAAGCTAAAAATCGTAATAAATGGGAATGGGCTCTAAGTCTAAGGAGGGTCCTATCTATCTGTTTTCGTTAAATCAAATCGAAATGGACAAAGTCAACTACAGAGACAATAGACAAATTTGACGTGGAAGCCCCATCGAGACAAAGCTAGTTCGTGCTGCTAAGATCTAGACCGTCCAAGTTTTCGATAGCATCGCCAAAGCGGATCTCGAGGAAATATCAACGGTGATGTAGTGAGAGAGAGGAACACGTAAGTGGGACCGGCAGATAATAGGGTTTCCGTATATGGAATTTTGGGAATAAGGATTTTGTTTTGTGAATCCTGACCAACTGGACCCGACCCTCATTCATCAAATCAATCACGTTATTTCCACTTGTTTTCTTGTAGAGCCGGTGCCGACTATTCGACAAATGCCACATTTTATTACCAACTATTCCTATGTACTTTCTTATCATTATATTTCACCAATTTTTTTAACAATATTTTTAATAAAGGTTTATAAATTATTTTAAAAATATTTTAAGTTTTATTTTTATTATATTTAATTTAATTGTTATATTTTATTTGTATTAAATTATTTTTTTAATTAATATTTTTTATCTTTTTATATCACATGATGTTAATTTAGTATGATAATATATCATTATTGATAATAATATATTAATGTAATATGAAGACATAATCACGTGACATAATAAGTAATATTTTGATTAATATTAATTAGTTAAATATTAGTAATAGAATCTATTTTATCTAAAACAAAAATATATAAATTTAATTAAATATAATAAAAAATAAAAATACATTTAAATTTTTTCAAATAGATTAATTTTTTAAAAAAATATTATGTATTCTTTTTATTAATTTATCAAAATTCTTAATAATATATTAAGAAGTAAATAGCATTTAATTTAAGTTGCTAGCGCTTCCCCATGGTACAGATGGATTTAGGTTAGAGAAGTGGTTAATATAGAATAACAAGAATCATATAATCCATGGGAAATGATAAAAAAATCATAATTGAATAAGCTAAATGGGACATACAAAATTTATATCCTTAAGTTTGAAATAGTTATATTCATTATTATTATTTTTGCTTTCTCTCTTACAATATCAAAATAATACACTGAGTTTTCTTTAATTATTTAATGTCAACTACGTTTTAGTACCTTTTTAATTATCACTTACATGTTTAACACAATTTAATGGAGAAAAGTTGAATAATCCATGTTTAACACAATGTGTAATAATTTGTTTCGTATTTTGGATAGGAGTGTAATAATTAAGCAAGTTCAATTAATTTGTGGTGTACTTTATCATGAATTATTCAAATAACAATTAGTAAAATATTAGTAATAGGGTTTATTTTATCTAAAACAAAAATATATGAACTTAATTAAATGTAATAAAAAAATAAAAATATATTTAAATTTTCTTAAATAGTGTAAGAATTTTTAAAAAATATTATGCATTTTTTTTAATTTATCAAAATTTTTAATAACATATTAAGAAGTAAATAGCATTTAAGTTAAGTTGTTAGAGCTTCCCCCATGATAGAGGTGGATTTAGGTTAGAGAAGTGGTTAATATAGCAAAACAAGTATCATATAATAGATGGGAAATGATAAAAAAATCATGACTGAATAAGCTACATAGGACATATAAAATTTATATCCTTAAGTTTGAAATAGTTATGCTCATTATTATTATTTTTGCTTTCTCTCTTACAATATCAAAATAATATACTGAGTTTTCTTTCATTATTTAATGTCACTTACTTTGTAGTACACTTTCAATTATCACTTACATGTTTAACATGATGTTTAACACAATGTAATGGCGAAAAGTTGAATAATCCATGTTTAACACAATGTGTAATAATTTTTTTTCTTTTGGTGGATAAGAGTGTAATAATTGAGCAAGTTCAATTAATTCGTGGTATAGTTCATCATGAATTATTCAAATTCCATACACACATAACGTGTGTCATAGACGCATTGGAGAACAAGTAATTCAAATTGATTGTGACAACATTATCTAAATTAATTTAAATAAACTTTGACGAAATTTGATCGATTAATTCGGCTTAACACATTAGTTTATGTAAGCAGCATTGACAATAAAAATTATATTTGGATAAACCTTATCAAAAAGGATGTCTGGATTGAGACAACTCACGTCTGATGCTTAATATTATCATCAAACAAATCCTTCCATTTGTGCCAACACACACAAAAACAAGTTTAAAGTTTCTCCATCCTTAGGATCAAGCTTGATTAGTTAAAATTGAGTATATTTTTTAGTTAGACCAGAGCTTGATTAACATAGCCTTTATCTGATTGTTGTTTTTGTTATTTACTTTGTTATTGTTTGCTTTAACATTCTATGCTTAAAATATAAAAGAAAATAGTAACAAAATCATAATAATTAACTACAAATGAATAAATGATTAAATTAAAACGTCCATTACATTCCAACATAATTGTTCTGAACAGAACTAATTAACATGTGCATTGTTTTCCAAAAATATAAAAAGGTGAGAAGAGGCACATAGAAAAGATTCTACCTTTAAATAATATATATAATTAGAAATGTATTTAAATTAGTACAAAGTTTGAGGTATAAATAGTTGAAATTTTGTAATATTAATCTATAAATTACTCAATGATATTAGAATTTAAAATTAAGAAAAAAATTTCAATTAAAGGTATTCAAGGCAACTAGAATCCTTAATAAAAATCATTTAATATAATTAGAATTCTTGATTAAATAAGTCAAAGTTACATTTCATTGTAGCATAAAACTCCAACAATTCCTTTATCACATTGATTCCAAAGGTTAGAAACCCAGTGGAAATGAAAGATTATCGACCCATCAGCCTAGTTGGGAGTCTCTAAAAAATTTTGGCAAAAATCCTTGCTAATAGACTTAAGGAGGTGATCGGCCAAGTGGTTGGAAATAATCGGTTTGCCTTTGTGGAAGGAAGACAACTGATAGATGCTGTTCTCGTTGCCAATGAACTTATAGACCTGATCAAAAAAGAAAGAACTGGTGGGCTGATTCTGAAAGTTAATTTCGAAAAGGCATATGACTGCATTGATTGGGGTTTCCTAAACTTCATTATGTCTAAGATGAGCTTCCACGAAAAGTGGTGACGATGGATTCATGAGTGCATTTCACTTGCTTGAATGTCTATTCTTGTCATTGGATCACCCTAAAAAATTTTCGATATGCAACGAGGCCTTCGTCAAGGGTGTCCGATGTCTCCTTTCTTATTCAACCTGGTGGCTGAAGGTTTTAGCTGTCTGATGAAAGAAGTTGAAAGAAAAGGTCTTTTCAACGGTATTCTTGTGGGCAGGAATGGACTCTCGGTATCCCATCTTCAATTTGCAGACGATATCATGATTTTTGGCTACCCTGACCTTGAGCAAATAAGGAATACCAAAAGGGTTCTTAGAATTTTCCAATTGATGTCTGGTCTGAAAATTAACTTCGCCAAGAGTAGCCTTATGGAGATTGATATGGAGCCTGATATCATTGAGGAATGGGCTTTTTTATTGGATGTAAAACTAAATTGCTGCCTAGCTCTTATTTAGGGCTTCATCTTATCTCTAATCATAGATCTAAGCAAGTATGGAGGTCGGTCATCCAAAAATATCAAAATAAACTCGTTGGTTGGCAATCAAAGCTGCTGTCTATGGGCGGTAGGATCACGCTGATGAGGTCGATGCTCTCCAATTTACCCATTTATCATATGTCCACCTTCCCTATGCCTATTGGAGTGAGCAACAAAATTGAAAAAATTCAACGAAGATTCTTATGAGGTGGGAGCGAAGACAAGAAGAGGATTCATTATATAGGGTGGGATAAGGTATACAAATCGAAAAATGAAGGGGGACTTGGCATCGTTGATTTACAAACAAAAAATAGGGCTTTGTTAAGCAAATGGATTTGGAGGTACAGAAGAGAAAGAGAGAGCTTGTGGAGAAGAGTGGTGAGTGAAAAAAATGAAGAGAATCCAAAGTGTCTACTGCCCCAAGTGCTATTCGGAAAGAGAGTTTCGTCAGTATGGAAAAACATCACAAAACCCCTTTCCCCTACTAACTCCTTTTTTATGCAGGTACATCCTTATTTTGGTTTTGCTCTTGGTGATAGAGGCAATATTCGATTTTGGATTGACGAGTGGTTTGAAAACGGAAGCTTAAAAAAGCTATTCCCAAGAATATACGCCTTGGTTGAAAACAAAAGTGGAACTGTCAAAGAGTTTGGAGAGTGGCTAAACAGGATCTGGGAGTGGAAAGTGAAGCTCAGATGGAATATTTTTGGATGGGAACAAGAGCAGCACAACTCGTTTATTAATACTATTAGTGAGTTCTTTTTATGTGAAAACATGAGTGATGAACTTGTGTGGAAGAAAACTGCCAGTGGCGAATTCTCGGTCAAATCTTTCTGTCAAGAGCATGATGCGCAAAGAGGGATAACCCAAAGGGAATGGAAATGGGTCTAGGGGGTATAGCACCTCACAAAACGAAAGTGCAAGTCTGGCAATTTTTGCATGGAAAGGCTGCAGTCAAAGGTGAACTAATGAAGAGGGGAATCATTAATAGTGTTGAAACTTCTTGCCCGCTGTGTAAAGATTCTACTGAAACCGTGGATCACTTGTTTGTAGGATGTAAAAGTGTGACAAGTCTGTGGTACGATTGGTGCAAAGAGTGGGGTTTAGCTTGGGATATGCCAGCAAGATACAAAGAGCTGGTGGTTATATGGAATGCAATCAAGATGACGTCAAACTGTGACAGAATATGGAAAACAGCGATGTTCACTATAACTTGGACTGTCTGGCTTGGCAAGAACGATGTGGTTTTTAACAACAAAGTCTTGGACAAAGAAATCTTTTGGGAGATAATTAAACTCAGAGTGGCTATGTGGGTTAACACTAGATGGCAGCATTCTGCAAGTTCAATCCTTGATATTTACAGATACCTTGCAGCGGATTTTAATCAGCAAAGAGATTGGGATACAAGACCTTAAACTATATGGGAAAAACCTAGGGCGGGTGTAGTTAAATTCAATGTTGATGGAGTAGCGAACGGATGCCCAAGTAAAGCGGTTATAGGTGGTTTACTTAGGAACGAAAAAGGGGATGTCTTGATCAAATTTTCCAAAGTTGTGGGCAGAGGAGATTCCAACCTTGCTGAATATTTAGGCATTAGGGAAGCTTTTAATTTGTTCTCTAATTCCATTTAGGCAAATAACCACTCTCTCGTTATTAAGAGTGATTCAAGGAATGCCATCAAGTGGATTAATGACCCTTCCAAAACTCCTTGGAGGTTGAGGAAATGAATGCTACACATTGAAGTCCTAAAGAAAAGAGTGATCGATTGGAAGATAAGGCACATGCTGAGGGAAGGGAATAGGGAAACTGATCAACTAGCCAATGAGGGAGTGGGTAGAGAAGTCGACCTGATTGAATTCTACAACCCCATATGAGTCTTTCTTGTTTTGAGGGGTTATTTCTTGTCTCGATTTACGTCTTGATTCGCTACTTTGCTTGGAGTGATCTTATGGCAAGGTGAGATTCTGCTCTTCTCTGATGATGAATTTCATTCCTCTGTCAAGGGTCCAGTGGATGGTTTTGTTGATGTTATCTAGTCGGGTTCCTGCGGTTGGTTAGGATTGTTTTTGTCATTTTGTTTTCCCATTCTTCTGGTTGTTTCTTATGATGAAAGGTCAGGTCTCCAAGATGTCCACGGGAATCGCTCATGTTTCCATCACCTGAAGGTAATGCTAGTTTTCAGTTATCAAAAGGTCACGTGATGGGAACCTGATACTGAAGGATTTCTGTTATGATTTTGCTAAGAGGTATCTTGAAAGAATGAAGGAAATTTATTGTTAACTGATTTTTGTGGTTATCCTTCGTTGAAGAGTCTACCTATGTATCAACCCTTTATGCTTATGATTCTAGGTAGGAAGGTCTGGTTTCTGTTTCTCCATCCCAATGTCCATGTAAGACATCGGTGTTGTATAAGAGATGCTACTTTTTGATCAGGAGTATTGGGAAAGTATACCTTTACAAGTTAAAGGCATACTAACCAATATTTTTTATGTATGCCATGGTTACTCGCCACGGTTCTTGTAAAGGGGAAATCAATTTCCCAGTTCATTTATGAAATCTAATCTTGCTTTTTAAAAAAAAATAAAACTCCAATAATTAATTTAAGATTTAGTCAACCTTGAACTAAATCCAACCAAAGCGTATCTTAAAACTCTATTATATATATTTGAGCTTAGTTTGGTAGAGTTTATCAAGTTGTCTACTAGAATTTTGAACCTATGGTAATAAATATTTTGAAGTTTGAAAAATTAAATAATTATGCTGAATTATAATTATTAGTCCAAGAAAATATTAATAAAAGATTAAAGTATAAGATCTACACATTGTAATCTCAAGTTTTAACCATTGCCATGTTTTCTTTAAGATATAAATATTGCACTTACAAACAATTAATCCTCGATAACAAGAATTTAAGCATTTGACTTATTGGTTGGTGTATGATCTCTTTCAAGAGAAGGGTTCGAATCCTCTTTCCCTTAAATAAAAAAAAAAATCTTGACAACAAACACACTATCACGAATCTTTTCAAAAAAAAAAATCCTCGACAATAATCACGGATCTCACATCGATAAAAGATATGGTGGATCTTAAATATATAAACATGAGTTTTTCATCACTTATCAAGCATATCTTTTAAGTTAGGAACGTGTGTCCGTAATTTATAAACTTATTTAATTTATATTTTCAAAGCTTTAAGTCCGCATGAAGTTTGGCTTAAGTTTCGACCTGTGAGAAGTGGTATTAAAGTAAGCTTGAATTTTTACTGATATGGAGCCCCCATGAGAGATACAAAGGTCGAAGTGAACCTAGACTAATGAAAGAGTCCATCTCCTTTATGAGTAAAGAGCCAGTACAATGGAGATGTTGCACAATTAGATATGGTAGAATGTTACAAATTCCACATTAGCAAGAGATGGAGTGGGTCTTTGACATATAAACATGGATTTTTCACCACCACTTATTAAGCATGTCTTTTGAATTGGAAATATAAGCTCATGATTTATATGTTTTTTTTATAATTGAAGGAGGGGGATTCGAACTTTACTCTTTAAGCAGTGGATAATGTACTAACCAATAAACTAAATGTTTAGATGCTCATGATTTATATGTTTACTTAAATTCTATTTTTAAAATTAAAGTCATAAGTGATTAGGTTTAAGTTTCGATCCATGACACACACGTACTATATGATACAACTATTTCAAACAAAAAGAAACCATTTAACAACTTAACTAACTTATCAATATAAAAATAGAAAAGCTATTCAAAAAAATATATATACAAATAGAAAAGTTTTAAGTGTAAAAAACTTTGATTGTTCAACTATTTATAAAAAATAAATGTAAATGCTTTAATAATCAAAACGGGAAAATCAAAGGATGTAACATCAGTCGTATAAATAATTAAAAGAGGATTTCATTAATGAGTGTCCTAAAACATTTTTAAAGTTAATTAAATTACTTGTTTATGATTTTTTTATAAAAAAATCTAAGGTAAACATCAATAAAGTTGGATGTAAGAAAATATATAGTAGCAGTAATTAATTGTAGCAGCAGGAAAAATCCCTAGAATTGAGTGAAAATAAAAGAAGGGGTAGTTTAAAGGGGACTCTCCTCTGGGTTGTCTCGGTGGTGGGAGGACAAAACGCATTTACTAAAATGAGCAGCTACCACTGCCCCCTGGTGCTCGTCACAGGTGCAACAGTGAGAGAATATCCATATATTTTCTGCATTTCTGAATCTGATTCTGCAATCCAACCCAACCGTAGAAGGAATTATCATCACACCCTGCTCCTGCTCTCTTCTTCATTTTCCTTGGGATACGCGCTGGCTCCTGTCCCGTACCCTCACGCGCATTCATTGTAGTATGCTGGTACTAGCCATTTTCATTTCTTCCTTTTTCCCGCTGCAAATAAATTCTACAAAAGAGTTCAACTACACCACTCTGCACCGTTTTTCTTTTTCTTTCTTTCTAGTACTAATTGCTTACCTTTCGCTCTCGAGCTCTAGGGTGGCTCTAGCTTCCGACTCTTGCCATGATTAATTACAGTGAGTCATAGCCCGCACCACACTTCTTTGTCAGCTTTGACACTATATCTGATTAGTATTGCATTTTGCAGACTCTTTTGAGAGTTTTAATTCTTTTCCAAAAATAATAAAAAATGTCTCTCTTTTCAATGCCAAAGTAATAATACTGAGCTACATCACATTTTTATGCCATTTAGGCAGTAAGGTTATTTATTTTAATTGCAAGTATTGAGAAGAAATTATGATAGATTTTATTTAATTTTTAAATTTATTAAAATCAATTATTGATTAATTACGGTAAGACATCTCATTAAATAAAAAAATTATTATAAAAACAAAATTTTTAAATTTTTAAAAAATAAAAATATATTATAAAATTTTAAAACTTGAAAAGTGAGGCTCTTGCTAACACCCCATTTCCTTCGTCACTGAGTAGAGAGCTCACACGTGAAGAATAGTGTTAACAATGTTATTCTACATTAATTAAGTTTTAAAAGTTTCTTAATATTTAAATTAAAATTTTTCACTTAATACAATTTGATTTTGAACTTATCAAGAGCGGTGGAATAGCTATTTAAATTTTATTTAATCGTTATTATCTCTGTTGAAGGATTGAGTTTGAAGTTTTACATGTCAATGTAGTATTCAATTATAGAAATATAAAAAGAAAATGAATACAAAAGGATTTATAAAATTGAGAAATAGTAAAGTAATAGTTGAAAATATCCTAATAACTGATATGGAGAAGAACAAAGATGAGGACATGTCAAGTAACATCCATACTCATTTGAAAACCAAGGTCACTTTCTTGTTTGACTTTAGGTAGCTTCAATTCCAATCCAAACCATTGTTCGCAGTGGTGGACTGGAGCGTTGCATCTTCAGTACTGATATCATTATTCCGGCAGAGCCCCATATACATATTCAAATAGTTTTTTACCAACAATTGGCTAATACATGGGGTAATCGGATCTGCGTTACACGTGTCAAGATCTGGTAACTTGCTGGCTGGCAGGAATCTGCCTCCTAGATTGTTTACGTGTCATTTTGGTTGAGATAGACTAGAAGCAACCGTAGAAACCTTGATGACTAATTGTTTCTTATAGGGTTAAGTCAAAGAATGAACACAACAAACATCTAGTCCGATGTGTATCTGGAGTTTTTATATAAGTTGTGCGATCCTCACCCGAGAAGCAAAAGAAAGATGAAAACCAGAACAATGATGAAGTTTTAACCTTACGTAGAAAGCAAGAGTGAATGAGAAAGAGAAGGAAAATTTATAGTACGGCCAGAAACCATAAATGATAGTATTTATTTGAGCAAATAGCAGGTCCCCTTTGGCCTTAATTCACAAGCCCCGGCACCAAAAAAAACAAAACACTAGCCGGTACTATCAAGACAGTAATAAGGGGGAATTATTATTCTGATAAGAGGAAAGGAAAAAAAAAAAAAGAATGGCAGAATCGTATCTGCAGAAGGAATGATGGGAATTCCTGAGAGAAATGGAATGATTTCAATTTTGGCCAAAAGGGTTCTTAGGATAAGTCCAAAGAAACCCACCGGAAATTTATTACCCATCTGAATCTGAATCTGAATCTGACTAATAAAAAACGAAACAAGAGATGGGGATGGGGATTGGGGTGAGGCTTCGAGGCCGCCGGGTAGTTTTGGCGTGTGTGCAGCAGAAAGGTTGTACATTACTTACTGCCTTTCTTTGATTTGCCTCGAACAATGAGTCGAGAGGGAAAAAAAATCTACAAAAATTATTATGCAATAAGGGAGGGGGAATGAATTTATGAATTGAAATGAATATGAATGTTTTGTGTTGGCTGCTAGTGAATCCAATATTTTTATATTTTGTGTTTTTTTATTTTAATGAATTATGATGCATGATGATGATAAGTCTAGTCAAATCGCCGAGCTAGAGGAGGCATCTTGACGTAGACTACGTGTTTTGTCCATACATCCGAAACTATTTGCCGATGCTGCACCCATAGTCCACCCTCGTCATCATCATTTCGTCAAACTTTGTGAAACAATTCCGCGCTGGAGAAAAAAGTTACCCTCTTTCTTTCTTCCACAGAGGAATGAAAGAAATATTAAGAGAATGTTTTCATTTTTTTCAACAAGAATACAAGAAATAGTACGCCGGTATGCAACATATATTTAAAGTTCTTTAGCAAAGGGGAAACGATGCATCATGTGAGGATGTATATGTAGACATATCAAATTAAATATCCCTACGGGTATTAAATATGTTGGTCGTATATAGGAAAAGGGTGGTTGTTCGTAAACCATAATCATATCACTTGCTGGAAATAGAAATCTTATATCTGAATGCCAATTCTCAACTTAGCTTTATTTCAGATACACAGAAAATCCTGGCATGTGTTGTTCAATAGCCAGAATTATTCATAAAGAAAAGTAACTCATCATTTGACATTTACTTTGTTTCACAAATAATGCCCATATATTGTGATGATGATATGCTTCTCATTTCTGCTAAAATATATGAGTTAATATTCACATGCAAAAAAGTAGGTTTGGGAATTGCAGATTGGCAGTGGTTGAGAATTAGACACGACATAAGATAACGTGCAGGGCTCAGTCAGTGCCCCAAGTTTGAATAATGTATGAAACCTACTAACAACTGGTAAGTAGGCCGGTGAGAAACTAAAGTATTAACAGTAATACCAATTTATTAATTTAAAGAGTGTTAGAGATTGTATGCCCCTGCAAATTCCCCTTCTTTTAGTTATACAATCTTACCTAACCAAATCAGGTCATCCGCACTGGAGTATAATTTGTAGCAAAAACATTTGAACAATAATTTCCTATATATTCAGATTGTCACTTTTAATTCTTTTTTTTTTTTGTCTCGGTCAAGTTTATGCAAAACAATATTCTTTTTAGACTTTAGCCGTTTAGAAGGAATACAAATCTCTTGTCCCTCATTTGGTATATATTCGTGAAATTTTAACCTAATAAGTATTAAATATCAGTGCTACATTCATTCATGAACGTCCTATTGACTTGAAGACCACATTAATAGGTGAGCTTCTGTCTTTTTTTCTTTTTTTTTTTTATGCATGTAAGGCATATCTTGTTTAGGTAAAAAGCTTTTTAACAAACTACTATATCTTTATTCCAGGTTTTCTGGCTACTTGATTGCATACTTTGATAAATTACTGATTTATGTTTGATTCAAGGGTTATTAATTTTTCAAAGCAGAGGTTCAAGATTCAAACTCTCCATTGCAATTTCAAGTTAGTAAGTTTTCACGCCATGAAACACCAATTTTTCTTCAAAACATTTATTGTAACAGTGTACTAAGCTTCAAATAGAAGGGTTACCACAATGACAAGCTGCATAGCAAAAGATAGAAGGACAAGAAGAAAAGAAAGGAACAAAGGGTAAGAGCTCTACAAATTTGCTTTGCATTTACTTTCCGATATTCAAAAAAAAATTAATATGACAAATTAAAAGACATACAATAATATTTTATTTTCGTTTATTGAGTTCAAAACTCTTATCAAGGATATATAAAATAATAATTTTAAACATAACAGCATATATACTAAGGATATCATCATTGGAGTTTCAAAATCCGTAAACAAAATTAAAAAAAAATTATCACATATTTTATTAAAAAAATTAAAAAATTAGTAAATCCATATAAGGAACTTGGCGATATATAGAATAATAATTCATATTGCTTAAATTCAAAAAAAAACAAAGGAAACTTAACTAGAACGGTGACATATACGGTAGGCGAAGAAGGCTAGCTCTCCTTTTGTCTACAACAGCGGCATTTGAGGAAGGGATTTCTTCACCCACTTTATTGCCAGTTATTTGTTTTGAAGCTTTTTGTTTAAAGGTTCCCTCCCACATCCCACCCACGTGAGCTTTTGCAAGAAAAATGACCTGCTACGCTTGTAAGGTTTGACATTCACTTGCTAAGCCATTTTTGTCAAAAAGATGGGTCATCTACATTGCAAAAAAGGCACCCTCCTCCATTATTTCCCCGTTTCTACCTCGACTCAAGGTTACCTAAAACATTTTCAATAATCCTTGAAAGTGACAATGGAATTCTGGCATTTTCCATGTCCTTACCCTTTTCATATGTTACTCTTTTTCTTCTTTTGGTTTAGTCTTTACGTTTTTTTTTTTCTCCCGTGGCTTTTTGTCAAACTAGGAAGTTTAAGGGAAAAGGGAAAGTTTATTAATTTGACCAACTCTCTAATTCTTATGTTTTGACCCTAGCTAATGCAATTCTTACGCATGCATTAATCATCCTACTTGTCGACTGACCGATCAATACTAGTGTTCTTCCATGCATAAATTTCACGGTTAAAGACTAAAGCTTTGAAATACAATTGCACCAGCCTAGCACGGAAGCAAAAAATGTATTTTTCAAACGAAAGGACGTATATGTGCAGATATTTGAGAGAGACGCAGGGAGAATTGGTGCATGAAAACCAGAAGAATAATATATGTATATATAAGTTTGGAGGAATTTTACAAATTGGCTTTGACTGTTTGTTGTTTATTTATTGTTGTTTGTTTGTCTCGATGTGCATGCAAACATGAAGGAAGAGTGGAATGTTGGGAAAATATTAGTATATTGCATATGTTTATTCTGATTAATCTAGGGAATGAACAATGATTGAGGAAGGGTTCCCACCATCTTGACTTTTCTACCTCCAGGCATTGAATTAGGTACAAGTTTGAATAATTGTGTCACTTTTATTAATTGAAGTGCCTTTTTGGTCATGCATATCATGCAGGGTGAGTGAAGTTTCGGCAAGTTTTTGGTCAAGATTTATTACTAGAAAACTTCAGCTCGCCATGACCAATTTCTGGGTTAAGGACCATTTGAAAAACACTATTACTTTATACCAAGTTTATTTAATAATGGGTATATATATATATATATATATATTAATGATTTTATGTAGAAAATTGGGGTTTTCGCAACACGTGCGCAACTTGTCAATAATATTTAAATTATTTTGTGAATTTTAAATTAAAACGTATATAAATGAATTTTGAAATATAAACATGATACTAATAAATTATACAAAAAGATATTCTCCTCATATATATGCTTACAGTCAACAATCAAAGAATTTCCAAAAGAAAACAAAATTTTGAGGCAGAATTGTTTCTAGCTAGCTATTGAGCACATATTTTAATTTCGAAAAAAGATAATCAATGCTAATTACAGCATTGATTATATATAGTTTGGAATTTTTTTCTGTATATATATATATATATATATATANATATTATAAAAAAGTGGGTTTGAACTTTTCTTCAAATGTTAATCATCACTCTCCATTGTAATAAGATTGAGACATTTCTTGATGGCAATAATAATCAAAGTAAAAGATGGCCAGTCAATGATCTTAATATCATCAGCACATAAAAATAAAAGACAGAAAGCACTTTTGAAATTTGTGGTGTGACTCCCACTTTTAGTCTTTCCGCTCTTCACTTTATTAGAAAGAATTAGGGATGGGAAAGGGTTGTCACCCACTAAGGGGAAGACTTACCTAGAGAATGGTGGACGGTATGACAAGTTGGCAAATGAAATTAATTTTGCCAACCTTCCCCCGCCCAACCTTTTTGCACTTCAAAAGCCTCCATTTTCAACATGGAAGATGGGCTACGGATTTGACGACTGCTCAAACTGCACATCTCTCACAATCACATAATTAATTAAACACTCATCTCTAATATTTGCGTTTATGTGGAGAGAAAATGGAGGAGTTTTTCCATTAATTTGAAGTTCGTAAAATAAAGATTTAGTTTGAAAATCAAAACTTAAAAATATAATTAGTTAGTTTCACCCTAGCTATATACTGTATGCTAATCAAACTATATATAAACATGATTCCCAAATGGTGTAGGGAATATCTGATGATCGGAGAAAATAGGGCCCATCTGCTTTGACTTTCCAAGCATGAAGATGGGGAATTGGCTTATATAATAAGTAAGAATACAAATGGGAGGATTGTTTGGTGTGTTAAATATTGATTTCTTCTAACCTCTATTTATGCACGTAACCAGCCGTAAAAGCCATTTTCTGACCTGGCTTGGATGACAACGTGATAAATTGTGAGTATGGTTTCTAGACAATCCCCCCCAAAAATCAAAGTGGTAGGTTACGTTTTGATTGTTGAAGCTTCCACATTATTCCCCAAAACCAAAACTTCTAATCAATACCAATTTCTTTTTATAATAACATTTCTCCGATATGCGTGTCCCATACTTCCAATTATTTTTAATTTAATCCAAGGGAATTTGACTTCCCTAATCCAACCTTGATGTTTTTATACTTTTATTCTTACATTCTCTCCACAAAGTTTGTCTTTTATCGCTTTTTCCTTTTGCCCTTTTCTAGCTTACTTTCTATTTCTTATTCAAAGATGTCATCCGTCTTTCACACTTTGGTGTGAACTCTCTTCTGGACTCTGGATCAATCCCATATTTACCTAATCGGTAATCGCTTTCCATGGACATTAGACAGGTTTTAATCAATGCATCATGATTTTCAATGCACCCCTCTCTTAAGTAATTACATTGTGAAGTTTCAAAATTGAATTTTAGAAAGAGAGATATATGTAGTATCTATAAATTAAGAAAGAGTTACCTCTATTGGGTATATATTTGAGACCATACATACTAAGAGAAAGCCCTAATTGATTTGGCCTTCTAATACATAGGTAATGGGATTATTAACTTGATCGATTTAATTGAAATAACATTTTCAAAATAGATTCAGTCTGTGAATGCACATATATAATTTATGCATGCATGCATGTATGTATACAAAGCAAACAATGAAGAAATATGCTTTGTTATGGTTATAATTGAGGCAGGTGTAATTGTTAAATTTATGCTGATTTTGCCATTTGTTTTCTCCTCGAAAACAAACAATTTAGATACAAGAGGATTAGGAGAGGTGGGCGATTAGGTGATAATGAAATAATGTTATAATAATGTAAAGGTTTTTGATGAAATAGAAAAAAAGGGAACAGAAAGTTTGTATTTGTATCATGAATAATAATCATATGAATTGAAGAAGGTGTTTATTCCCATGGGCACCATGGTTTAACTTTAGAAAACCACGATATCTTTGTCGTCAAAAAGTCCTTGACAAACTCATTTTACCAAATCCTTCACCCATTCTTAAGCAAGAACGAAGATGGAAAAACAAACCACGTGCGGATGTCGCGTGTCGTCTCTCTGTGAAATTATTTGCAATTTTTCAACATTACCCGAATATCAATGAATGAGTTGAACCCAAGAGATCATCAGAAACTTTCACATTTGGCTCTATAGTTTTTGGGATAGATTCGTTGCAAGTTGGCAAATCAAAAACAACATTGAGAAAAGATAACAGTGATATTGCAGCCATTCAACTGTTTGTCAAGCTAACATGCTATAATGAACACACATGGTTCTAAGTTCAACAGTGAGCTAGCCTCTAGGTATTCTATATGCTTTGCATTCTCCTACACCTTGCTTCTTAAACTATGCATGCACCGAAACCAGCTCAAGAGAGAACAAGCCAATAATTGAATGTCTAAGAAAGGAGTCTATGATTGCATTAGGTCAAAGTGATCATACCTTTAGTTTTAAAAGAAACATCTCAATCTCATCAAAATCATAAATTTGAATCATGAAATGGAGGGACTGATATGTATAGTCCTCTTAAGCACCCAAAAGGCATACCTTAAAGTGCAAATATAACCCCTAGTTCACTACATTATTTTGGTAATCATGGAAAGCAAGATGGTTAAATCCTCAGGGTACTCACAAAGAATGCCCAAAGAAGCGCAGCCTACATCAGTGGAGAACAAAAGCCCAGTACACTATCTCAAAACCCATTTTCCTCGAAGGGCCCCCAGTCTTAAACTACTAAGCTAGGAATGAATAACCTTACAATAAATCGGGAAAAAGACATATGCCAATGTTTGGTTAAAGCTCCAGAGTCCAAACCCAAGCACAGTTTTTAAAACAGAAAAACAACTAGACATATAACAGGCAGACGCAATCGAAGAAGAAAACAGGAGGCTAGTGTTCTCCGGAGTATCAGACATTAGCGACCCTCAAGAGTCCAAGCCCTTTGGATAGAACTGTCGAAGTATAACCCATACCATTGATTAAGGGATTAGCTTAATAACCGTTTCTTTTCCATGCTCCAAAGAAACCAGGCTACAAGGACCGATTGAGATTGTAACAGTCCACCATTTTTTTACTGTTGAGATTGGAACGTGACTCTTGTTTGAACCGAAGTTCGATTAATTTGTAACCTGGAATTGGCCTTACTCACAAACATTTCAGTCGTGGCAATCTATCCATACTGATTCATTATCCTCTTTATCAGTTCCCTTTTACTTAGTCTAATGGTTGTGCTACAAACTTCAAGTAAAAACCTTCATTTCTTACTCCCTACGACCCCATTGATCTTATCTGACTGGTATCTCAACCTCACAGATCCCATTCATTTTCTGTGATACAGAAGTGCAGCTCACTATGGTCATCAGCAGGTTCCTTAAATTTAGTACAAAAATGAATTACGATACCTCCCCTCACATACCTCTAATTTGAAACATATAATAATGTCTATGCAGTTCCATTGGCTGTCTGCTACAATTATCATCCACCAATCTGAGGCATATTTGCCTAGTTGGCTAGTCGTGACCATCTTCATAGAATATGTGAAAAAATCATGTCAACTTTGATGAGCAACTTTATTCCCATAAACAAGATTGTAGAGCTGATAAAGATCAGAAAACAAATTGTATCCTTTACATTAGTCCAGGACAAACAGTTTCAAATTTCCCTCAAATTAACGGTGACAAACATCAAACATCCACCAAAGTAGTTTAAACCTTCCTGCCACATTTAAACCAGGTATCATAAGCACAACTCATGTAGAATAAAATAAAAAACCATGAAGGCAAAGAGTGATGAAAACTAAAACAAAAAACATATTAATTCAAAATTAAAAAATACTATCAACAGAAAGCATTATTAGCAACTAAATCTTGAGAAGATTAAAGCAAACAAATTTCATATAGACAGGATATAACACAATTGCAGTGCATCCTGAGTCTTTTTATTCTTCCATTTGAAACAATTATAGTTTTTCTTTCTTTGTAATTCTTTTTTTTTTTCTAAGAAAAAAGAAAATCAATGATTTTTAAAATTTGATCATCCATTTTGATGCCCTTGCATATGCATTGCATGCTAGAAAAGGCTTACCGTCCTTAAATAATAATCTTATTACAAAGGATATTAATGATAGTAAGAATGTTTAAGTATATATATATTTGAACACCTAAAATTGAATGGCCAATACATCACAAGCTTATTCTCAGAAACCAATATATCAAAATCCTACAATGTCTTCCACATTTTGTCTTAACAAGCATGCACATTGTGGCTTTGATGAAACTGCAATGCCACCTAATACATGCATCAGCTTCTGTACCAGAAAATAAGGAGTTGATGCAGCCTTTCTAGAGCATGAAGCTAAAACCGGAACTGACACATGAAGTCCCTTAGGATGTAAATAGTGATATTTAATATTTGACACAGCTGTTCTAGGCACCATTAGCAATTGACTTGAAATAGGAAAATGTGATGTCCAGGATTTGGTTAAAAACAGGAATTTCAAATTTATCAGTAAGGCACACTTATGTATCCCTTTTAGCATATGAAGATCAAATTCCATAGTTCTCTAGCAGGCAAGCAATGATGGACCGAACAGTGACACGCTGAACACCATGCTTTCTTATATGTAAAGAAATTAATTAGAACTAATATTTCAAGAAAAAGTATGTAAGCACTGTGTTTTCTCTTAAATAATAATCATAAAAGGAAGCAATAAACATCTAAAGTGTCAAACACTCCTTACTCAGACGAATAAATCATGCTCAATGGTAGAATAAACCAGAAGGCCAAAAAAACAAAAGAATCTTTTATAACTTCATGACAATTCCTTAAAAGATGCATGTATATGTATCTCCAAATCCTAAATAGTCATATGTCAACTCTTAATCAATCTCACATCAGATTCAGAGTAAATAACTTTCAAAATCAACTATGTACTGTTAACAGTGTCAGGGCAGCAAGCTCCCTAAATCCTTGATTTCTTCACTCTACCTTAACCCTACCAAACCCCGTTGTAAAACCTAATTATACCAACAGTTTCCCACTGTTCTATTCTCAAAACCATAACCAACCACCCTATAGTGATTACCAGTTTCCATCTGACACATCCTACTACACCTTGCGCTTGTTTGGTGATAACTTTCAGCAAGGTGTTTTCTTTAGTTAATAACACAGCTCATTTTGACTCTGTTCACTGCTTGTTTGCGGGTAACTTTCAGCAAATTTTGTACTCAGGAGTGCTATAATGAGGGGAGAGAAACAAAATAGATGAGTTTCACTAGTATCTGGATCTTGAGCTTCTGATCTAAAAATGTTGAGAGTATGATGTTTTTGTGCTTTCAGAATTTGAAAAGATCATATTTGTTCCTTCAATTAAGTTTAGTTTACTAAAAATTATTTTCTATAAATATTCTCATCAAGAAATGGTTCCATCCTCTAAACCTCTAAATGTAAAGTTCTATGAAATTTTGACCAAATACTTCCATTCAGCTCTCGAATTCAAGTCAGCACAGTGCACAGCAAAAGGGTACCTAAGTATTAGCTCTTTACCATGTCTCTTTTCAAGCTCAGAACATAAGGCATATAACTTCATCGCAAGCTTTAATAAAAACAGCAGTATCATCAATTCATTGGCTCAGGACTTTTAAGATATCTCAATTAAATTTTGAATTATACCAATACCAGTTGAGAGAAACAACCACAGACACTTAAACAAAAGGATTGATCAGATCTCATGTTATGTAAATAACTGAGGTATTCCACTATTGTAGATCTCCATGTATAACCTCACTGATCTCGAGTTACACTTCCATTTCTTCTTTACACAGTAACCACACTATCTTATACTGACCATAATCAACATATTTCCATTGGCTGAACCTACAAATCCACTGAAATAAAGAAAAGAGCCTAATTATAAATTTTGCACGCAAAGTAACCTTCACTGGCGAAGATACCCCAAAAGAGTCAAAGGTAAGTGAAAAAAGTACCACCTATACATCCAATGGCGTCCAAAAAGTAAAATGCAATCTGATTAATCATGATCCAGAAGAACTTGCAATCATTAGCCATCACAAAACTGTTCATTTTGTCTTTAGCAAACCCATTTTTAGAGGTTGTACACAACATAGAAGTCCAGAATGTGTGTTGTTCTCAATCTCCTATAAGAATCCCCACATTGTGGATAACACCACAATATTCTAAACCATTAGGCAACTACAACCTAGTATCAATTCCAAAATCTTCAAAATAAAATGCTAAAACAAAACACGATTCTATGGATTGATGGACCCAAAGCACACACCTAATGGTAGGGTACATTCCACTTACCCTTTTCTTTCCAATGAAATACCACAGGAACCAAAAACAAAATAAACCCAAAATTCAATATACCCTGCTATAAATAGACCAAAAGAAAAAGACTCCCTCATTAGAATACAGGAAACCACCAAAAACCTAAAAAATTATTGATAATGGAGTGTCTGATTGTCAAGAAATAAATTAATTTCAAAATATTCAACATTAATCCAACAAGAAAAGAGAAAACAGTTAAACGCTTCAAATTCAATACTAAGACCAAATAAGAAATTTCTATTGAATATTCAGCAGCAAACCCTTGATTAAAACGAAGCCTTAAAGAAAATTAATAAAATCTAAAACATAGACAAATTCCAGATCGCCCAATAAACCATATGGTCAATTGAAAAACCCAAAAAGCTAAACTTAACCTAGCTAAAAACCCCAAATTTTCGATCTCTAAAACCCTTAATCTAAAATCAAAGAACCCATCAACAAATTACGCAGGAAAACATCAATCAACAAAAACCCAATAAAAAAAAACGAAATTTTGACTGACCATTGAGGTAGCTTAAGCATTAGCAGTTTTGGGAATGAGAGGAATAGAGCCGCCTTGTTTCCCAGCCTGTTTCAACTTGGCCTCTTCTTCACGGATCTTCTGCATCTGCAGCATCCTCTCCATGACGAGCTCGTACTCGCATTTCTCGTAGGCGTGGCGTTCGATCTCGCATTTCCAGGGAAGGTAAAACTCGGCTTGGCGGCACTTGTTGAGTGGGATGAGAAGGTGGGCGCATTGGTCCCTGTATGGAATGGGGACCTTGTTCTCCACCATCTCTTCCTGGGTCGCTATCATCTTCTTCGATGAACCCTCCACTTCCATTTTTCTCTGGGTTATGGAAATGCTTCGGTCCTTTGATGTTTTGTTTTCCCGGACTGACTTCGGGTCTAGCGTAAGGACGCGCGGTAAAGAAATATATTTTCAGGCGGTAACTTTTTTTTTCCTTCGTATTATGGATAAAATTAACAGCTCATTTGTTTAGATTAAGAGGGCAAATAAATCAAGCTACTCGTGAGTGATTTTAGTTTTGCTTAATAAATAAAAGAAACTCGAGCTCGACTTGTTCATGTTAAGTTTGAATTCAAATCATTCCCGTATATAAATAAAGCATTGAATTTATTTACATGTTCTCAATTTTATTTAAATTTTAAATTTAAGTACGATTTAAGTTTCAAGTTATTTATTCAAGTTGATAATAATCGAGTCTAATTGAATGGAGATGAACTAGTTCAATTATTTTTCAAATGAGAAAAATCTATATTTAGCAATTAGTAAATTACTTTCTAAAATATTAATTACATAAAAATATTTGAATGAATTAGAAAATAAAATTAAATATAACATAAAAAAACAAATTTTAAGTTTGGTATGTAAATATTATTTTGAAAAAAAAAATATTTATCATATAAAAATAATTACAATTTTATAAAAAAGTAAGTTTTTTATTCACACGTTAAAAGGGTAAAATTGTTTATAATAAATTTTATAAATCACTTCATCTCAATAATAAATGTTTTATATGAGAATTCAATCACTTTCCAAGACAATGATCTAATTACTTTCGATGATCTTAAATTATTATCACGTAAAATTAACAAGATCTTACTAAATACAATAATCAAATCATTAAACATAGATCACCATGGATTTTGAGGTAACCGCCTCATATCCAACGTCACCTATATGTCTAACATTTTAGACGCATAGACTTTTTATATAATGAATTAAAACATATTAACCTTCATTGTGTTAAAAAATACTTTTGTAATTTTTAGTCTAATATTCATTTTATAAAGACTAGTATTTATTTTCATTGCACGTGAATATTTATTTTTTAAATAACAATTACAAATGTTTTTAAAATGTAAAATGAATTGTTTATTAAATAAAAAATAGTTATAATTAAAAGACAATTACTGTTTCAATTTTGTATAATTAAAATTTCATAATATTAATTTATAAATTGTTGAGTAATATTAGAAATAAGAAAATATTTTTTAATAAAAGTGATTCAATACAATTAGAATTTTTATATGTTTACAAAGTAGATAAATCTTTTAATATTAATAATAAAAAATTTTAAAATGATAATTTAATAAATTATCCATAATTATATCCATTTTTCTAATTTCTTTTCTATTTTAGGCCTTATTCCTCTCTGCCAACCATCATGATTAAAAATATCACAAGTGTTGGACTGACTTTCATCTCTATTACCATATTATTCTTTAAACTTACTCAAACTAAAATGCCTTGTTGTATTCCACATTAATTATGAAGTGAGAAGGTAACTGGTTGTTGGAAAGCAGATTACAATCAACAAGTGAAATGCACATATTCACATGTATTAAAACAAGATTCTCTCAGTACAAGATTACCAGCTTCTAGTTTGGAAGTAGTTGTTTGACAATGAAAACAGTGCCTTTGGGTTAAAAAACACAGCCTTTTCAAAAAGCCTGTTCAAGTTTAGCATTAACAAATTTTCATGGACTTTGAGTTGTTGCTATATAACATGTTTGCTCACAACCCAGAGTTGCTGTGTATGCAATGGAGCTAGGTGTTGATAAGCATGATCATGTGCAGAATTTATCTGCTAAGAGGTTGGTTCCGTTCATCATCACTTCAACAGCCTTGTTAATGATCCTGCTCTTTTCTCTTCTGTTTTTTCTCAGTTTTAACTCACAAATTTTGAACAGAGCAAACTTGGAAGTCTATGTAAGTAACCCGAAATGGAATATTCATTTAAATGAATTCTTTGACTTGTAGGTTGATTGGCAAAGTCGCAGTTATAACTGGTGGTGCAAGAGGAATTGGAGCTGCCGCAGCTAAATTATTTGCTGAAAATGGGGCTTATGTTGTCATTGCTGACATATTGGACGAACTAGGGGCCATGCTTGCTGAATCCATTGGAGCTCGCTACATTCATTGCGATGTAGCCAAGGAAGATGATGTGGAATCGGCTATCCAACTAGCCCTTACATGGAAAGGTCAGCTAGACATACTGTTCAGCAATGCTGGCATTGGAGGTCCTGCAGGCAGCATAACCAGCCTTGACATGGAGCAAGTGAAACATCTCATCTCAATTAATCTGCTAGGCAATGTACACGGAATCAAGCATGCGGCTCGAGCCATGCTCAAACACCGCACGAAAGGTTCCATCATATGCACGTCAAGCTCTGCAGGTGTCATGGGAGGGCTCGCATCTCACATCTACTCTTTGTCAAAAGCAGCCATCATTGGATTGATGAGAACCGCAGCCTGTGAGCTAGGCGTGCATGGGATTCGTGTGAATTGCATTTCTCCTCATGCTGTCCCTTCAGATTTGCTTGTCAGTGCTTATAGAATTTTCCTGGGGAATGAAACAAGGCCAGAACAAGTGAGTAAACTCGTCGGTGAAACGGGGAGTTTATTACGAGGGAGAGCTGCAACTGTAGAAGATGTTGCGCAAGCTGCACTGTTCCTTGCCTCTGAGGATGCTGGATTCATAACAGCACATAATCTTGTCCTTGATGGGGGATTTACTTCTTCTTGCAATACATTGAGTTTCATCTACCAATAGTCACGAGAGGGAAAAATAAACAAAGATTTATCACAGTGCTAGCTAACTTCCTTACAGAAGCAGAGCTACAATCCATACCGGAAGCTGATATGAATTTTGACCATTTTATCACTGTAAGCACCTCCTGAATGTTTATGGGCTGCAATTTTTGTCATGTTATCTAACCCTGAAGATTCTTTAATCTATACGATTATGGTCTAAACAATTCAAACCACCACATATGAGCAACAATTATCCATTGTCCAACTATTTAATGCTTCCCAAAACAGAGCGATATACCACATGCAAACCTGAATTCATCAAACAAACAACTCTTGGAACTGCTAATAAACATGCGTGAATGCCAACACCTTTAATCAAATAATAACAGTTGTATTACATCTAATTAACTATGAGAATCAACAAGTAAAAGAAAGCAAGATTATTGCTTTAAGAAGCAATTCCTTTCATGCGATAAGATACAGACAGTTTCTTTGAATATGGAACGCATGGTTTATAATTGAACAGCATGCAGTAATTACGTACAATACCTGAGAATGAGCTCAGACAAAAGAGCAAGATTAATGCTTTCATAAGCAAGTCATTTAATCCAATAAGATACAAACAGGGAAGGATGTCTTGTATTGAAATGATGCAGTTTTCTGTACAATGAATTTCAGTTGTTGTTCTCTCCATAAGAGAAGGAACCTTAACAAGCCTTCTTCTGTTTGTACTTCTTAGCGCAGACAGTATAAACCAACATATTTAAGAAGCTGAGACCAGCCAAGAGCCAGAAGAAATAGTCAAGATGACCCTTGTTCAGGTTATTTGGTATCCAACCAGTCTGCCCATCCCTTGTTGTGAAGTATGTTACGAGAGTAAGAATAAAAGAACTGAGATAATTTCCCAAAGATGTAGTTAGAAGCGAAAATGCACTACATAAACTTCGCATAGCATCAGGAGACTGATCATAGAAGAACTCAAGCTGTCCAATGAATGTACAGACCTCTGCAGCACCCAACAAGAAATATTGAGGTATTTGCCAAAAAATACTAAGTGGTACAGCAACGTCTTTATCAACCAACCCAAGCTCTTTTGCAAGCTGTAATCTCCTGATCTCCACCACAGCAGCAGCTGACATGCATAGGACTGAAATAAAGAGACCAATTCCCATACGCTGCAACTCTGAGAAGCCCCTCTCCTTGCCTGTGAACTTCCTCGCAATTGGGACAATGATCCTATCATAGATGGGAACCCAAAAAATAACACTGATAACATCAAACGTTGAGAGAGAAGCAGGAGGAATTGTGAAAGAACCAATTGATGTGTCCATCACCATCCCTTGTTCCACAAACATAGTTGACATTTGGGCATATACAGCAGAAAAGACAATTCCAGTAGCCCATATGGGAAACATGCGGATCAAGATCTTAAATTCCTCCACTTGAGTTACAGTGCAAAGCCTCCATGGGTTTGAGAAGTCCCCACTTTTGATCTCAGCATCAGTGAGTATGGCAGCTTTATCAAGGCACCCGTAACAAGATGGACTTAGCAATACTAGCACTGAAAGAAACTGTATGGCTGTTACGACTTCAAGAAACTTGTCTATAAAAAAACAAAAAGAAAAAAGAAAAAGGGATTTAAAGACATGCAAGTTGAAACTTCAATGAACCTACAATTACAAACCAACAAGTTGATAGATGACAATTGCTTAAATCAGTGATAATTTCCAAAATAAATCAGATAAAACTCTCTCCAATAAGTGCCTCAGTGGAGTTTTTAAGAAAAAATGTAGTGCTATGAGAAAGGAGAATTAGTGAGTATGGCAGCTTTATCAAGGCACCTGTAACAAGATGGACTTAGCAATACCAGCACTGAAAGAAACTGTATGGCTGTTACGACTTCAAGAAACTTGTCTAGTAAAAAAAAAAGAAAAAAGAAAAAAGAAAAGGGGATTTAAAGACATGCAAGTTGAAACTTCAATGAACCTACAATTACAAACCAACAAGTTGATAGATGACAATTTCTTAAATCAGTGATAATTTCCCAAATAAATCAGATAAAACTTTCTCTCCAATAAGTGCCTCAGTGGAGTTTTTAAGAAAAAATGTAGTGCTATGAGAAAGGAGAATTAGTGAGTATGGCAGCTTTATCAAGGCACCTGTAACAAGATGGACTTAGCAATACTAGCACTGAAAGAAACTGTATGGCTGTTAAGACTTCAAGAAACTTGTCTATTAAAAAAAAGAAAAAAAAGAAAAAAAGGGGATACCNTAGCACTGGAAAAAAAAAAAAAAACGAGCAGAAGAGAGAGAGAAAGAAACAAAAAAAAAAAAAAAAAAAAAAAAAAAGAAAAAAGGAAAAGGGATTTAAAGACATGCAAGTTGAAACTTCAATGAACCTACAATTACAAACCAACAAGTTGATAGATGACAATTTCTTAAATCAGTGATAATTTCCCAAATAAATCAGATAAAACTTTCTCTCCAATAAGTGCCTCAGTGGAGTTTTTAAGAAAAAATGTAGTGCTATGAGAAAGGAGAATTAGTGAGTATGGCAGCTTTATCAAGGCACCTGTAACAAGATGGACTTAGCAATACCAGCACTGAAAGAAACTGTATGGCTGTTACGACTTCAAGAAACTTGTCTATAAAAAAAACGAAAAAAGAAAAAAGGAAAAGGGATTTAAAGACATGCAAGTTGAAACTTCAATGAACCTACAATTACAAACCAACAAGTTGATAGATGACAATTTCTTAAATCAGTGATAATTTCCCAAATAAATCAGATAAAACTTTCTCTCCAATAAGTGCCTCAGTGGAGTTTTTAAGAAAAAATGTAGTGCTATGAGAAAGGAGAATTAGTGAGTATGGCAGCTTTATCAAGGCACCTGTAACAAGATGGACTTAGCAATACTAGCACTGAAAGAAACTGTATGGCTGTTAAGACTTCAAGAAACTTGTCTATTAAAAAAAAAGAAAAAGGAAAAAGGGTATTTAAAAGACGTGCAAGTTGAAACTTCAATGAACCTACAATTACAAACCAACAAGTTGATAGATGACAATTGCTTAAATCAGTGATAATTTCCAAAATAAATCAGATAAAACTTTCTCTCCAATAAGTGCCTCAGTGGAGTTTTTAAGAAAAAAGGTAGTGCTATGAGAAAGGAGAATTAGTGAGTATGGCAGCTTTATCAAGGCACCTGTAAAAAGATGGACTTAGCAATACTAGCACTGAAAGAAACTGTATGGCTGTTACGACTTCAAGAAACTTGTCTATAAAAAAAAAAAAAAAGGAAAAGGGATTTAAAGACATGCAAGTTGAAACTTCAATGAACCTACAATTACAAACCAACAAGTTGATAGATGACAATTGCTTAAATCAGTGATAATTTCCAAAATAAATCAGATAAAACTTTCTCTCCAATAAGTGCCTCAGTGGAGTTTTTAAGAAAAAATGTAGTGCTATGAGAAAGGAGAATTAGTGAGTATGGCAGCTTTATCAAGGCACCTGTAACAAGATGGACTTAGCAATACTAGCACTGAAAGAAACTGTATGGCTGTTAAGACTTCAAGAAACTTGTCTATAAAAAAAAAAAAAAAGAAAAAAGGAAAAGGGATTTAAAGACATGCAAGTTGAAACTTCAATGAACCTACAATTACAAACCAACAAGTTGATAGATGACAATTGCTTAAATCAGTGATAATTTCCAAAATAAATCAGATAAAACTCTCTCCAATAAGTGCCTCAGTGGAGTTTTTAAGAAAAAATGTAGTGCTATAAGAAAGGAGAATTAGAACTAGTAAAAAAGGAAACAATGCATGAAGTAGCAGCCCAGCATAAACACAGAACACTCTTGCTCTAGATAAAAATGCATGGGTAATACCTTCTTTCTATGCTGTGTTTTTGATATAGTAAAGGTATCAATTATCACCACATGTATAACTTAAGCTGAATATGCAGAATTTATCAATTTAACATATAAGACATAGCTCCTTTATAGCATATGTTTCCACAATCATGAAGCAGAAAATGAAAAGAAGAGAAAGGAAAAGATAGAGAATGAACTAAAGATAAAATAGGGTTCTCAACTCCCAGGGAAATTGAAGATCACAAGCTGTTTGGTAGAGTGGTCAAATTAACACCAGGGTATTTCTATAAGAGATAATCAATCAGTGGTTTCAATACCTATTTTTGATTCCTTATCATCCATTAACCTATTTCTTGTATTAATTAATGTTGTCTAAAGAGAAACAGAATAAATCAATTTCAATTTCATTGGATTTCAAACAAAAGAGAATTTTCCTGATGAAAAACATGACTAAGAGCAAATTGGAATACATGATTCAAAACTCAGAAAATTAATTCAAGAAATGTAGAATATATTTACTTTAACTCATCACTGTGCTCCAGTTTCCGACTTCCTTCAATGGCAGAGTGTTTGTCACCTGTTTCATAAAGGAGACTACTGTCTTCAGGTACCTTCAGATTCCATTTACGAAATGATGCAACCAAAACCTGGCACATTCTGGTAATAGGGCTTCCTCCAGGTCTTTGAAATCTATAGAGAGGTGTGCCTGAGAAAAAACTTGCTATAGCAAGGCCCATAAACAATGCTGGAATGCCAAATCCTAGACCCCATCCAGCATTGTCTTGAATCCACACCAGAAGACTGCTTGATATCAGAGCCCCAATGTTGATAGAAAAATAAAACCAGTTGAAAAAGGACCCTTTCTTCACTCTTTCTTTGGGATCAGTATCATCAAACTGATCTGCCCCAAAGGATGAGACACACGGTTTGATACCACCAGTCCCTAATGCAATCAGATAGAGCCCAAGGAAAAATACCGCATACTGAGCTGGAGTAGCTGAGGGACATATAGAATCCACACATTCAGCAGGCTTCAGTGCAGGGATTGATGCTGAGAGAGTCAATGTACACATTCCCTATCAAATATTAACTGTGTTATCAGAGGCTTCACGAAGAGAAATCAGAACATAGATACAAGTCTTGCACTTTAACCTAATATAAATACCAGAATTCATTAACCAGAGTATGACTAGAAGGATCATAAATTAATATTCCACATAACCAAAAAGCAAAATTTCTACCACGTGTACTGATGGAGGAATGAAAAATACAATTCATAAATTCCTTCAACTATGCTACAAACTCAGAAATTTTGTGCAACAGGTGGTAATTAAATCTTCAAAAAGGAGCCAAAATAAACTACCAATTATCCCCTATGAATTGAACACCGAAGATACTCACTATAAAAGCTGCTAACAACAAAATATGAAAACCATGAATTTGAATTGCATGTCACGAAGGATCAAGAAGAGAAAACCAAGGTTAATAGCGTACTGGCATTGGTGAAACATACAATGAGAAAAGAATGGCATGCAAAGGTTCTAATGGTGCTGGCTCAACTTCATGATAACTAATTGAATATAATGAAACAACAATTTCATAATATAGAGTAATGCAGCAATATAACTAACCGGAGCATAAACATAATAAGCATCTAAGGCAGGGAAAAAAAAAGTAATTTGAGTAAATAATTATACAATGAAGTAGATAGTGGAGAAAGTGGCAATTGTCCAATATCTTCCCCAATATGCATCTGCTAAAACAGCTCCAATGAGAGGTGTAAGATAGCAAGTTCCTTGCCATGTTGTCACATTTCTTGCAGCTGATACATTTCCTTCATGCAGCTTTTTGGTTAAGTAAGTAACAAGATTAGTCGCAATCCCATAATAAGCCAAACGTTCGCAGCATTCATTACCTATAATTTCAAATTAAAAGAGAACAAAACTTGTCAGAAATTAAATAAGCTTACCCTTACTAGAAAAAAATTAATAATATGATATGATAAATTCACCCAAAATGAAAGGGCATGCTTTCCAATTCCCAGTATTCTGCTTCAAAACAGGCTTCCCATCAAAGTCAACAGAGCCATCCCCAGTGTAAAGTCCACTGCTTTCAGCCTGGAAAATATAAGATATTAAGACATTATTTCCAACATAAATTCCAAGATAAGGCTTTTAACAGGAAAACAAAACAAATCCAGAATCTCGTTACATGTTAAGATGTCTCTGATCAAACTATTTAAAATCTAGGACTACAAAAAATTAAACAAATTAAAAACTAAAGATCAAGGGGAGACGTAGTGAATCTGAAAAAAGTGAAAAAGAGAGAGAGAGAGAGAGAGAGAACGTGAACAAGTCCAGCTTCCAAAAGCGATCTCTCTTCGTCAGCCGATCCCATGTTTGCTGTTTCACCGAATCAATCAAAGTGCTCAAACCCGAAACAGCGAGTCAGCGACAAGAAATATAAGGGAAGATGAGGGACAAGGTATCTATCTAATCGCTATTATTGGAAATCTAAATAAATGGGCAATACGGGCCTCCACGCCCTGAAACGTATACGTATTTACCTTCTTAGGTTGGTAACGGTTTTTGGTTTTTTTGAAACTACTGTAAACAAGAGGAACGTTAGGTAGGAAGTCATGCCTTTTGCCTTTGATTACAATGAAAAGGAATTTACTTATTTCATCTAATTTAACCTATAATGAGTTTTTGACGTTAGTTGAGATTTGGTTACATATTGATGATTAATATGGGATTATAATCTTAGTTATAATTATCCTTTGAACCTATATTAGATAAATATTAATCCATCCCAAATCAAATATTAAGATTCAATCTTATCTACTATGTCCAAATAAAACTACCGTAATGTTTGATCGGTGGATGCACACATCATGTGGTTCTCGTGATTAAAGAATTTTTCTTTTTTCTTTATTTTAATACATTTTTAATTTTTTATCGTACAAATGGATTCAAATTTAAATTATTTTAAATATTATATAAAATATCATAATATTTTTTAATTTGGATGTATTTCGATATTCTGAATTTAAATTTGTTCAGTCAATTATTGGTATCTTTAAAACAAAGTAATTTTATCTTAATTTTAATTGCCTATTTATCTATATCTTAGTTGACTAGCATTGAATTTATCTCACCTTTTTCATAATTCAATCATACGACTTTAACTTATCCATTTTAATTAAATGTTAGAGTCCTATCTAATCAACGCCATCCAATTCAAGGAGTTAAATTAAAAAAATAAATAATAAATAAAAAAAAAGCACATGCTACTCATTTAGCATGAGATAATGTATAATATTGATATCAAAGTAAGGTGGAGATGAGACATGAACCATATACGGATGTGGAAGGTATTACGAGTGGCATAACCTCAATCTTATATTCTTCTATCAATTGGGAGTAGCATTTTGAATCAATAAAAATACTTTAGTCTTACATCAGTAAGGTTATCCATCCTTAATCGCCGCTACTTAGTTTACATAACCTCAAAGAAGTCTGAAAAGAGCAGAAGAAGGGCCTTTGCAAAAGACTATTAATGTGGATGAATGGAGTAACAGGACCAAGTAAAGTAACAACTCCAATGGGCCTTTAAAGGGCCTCAGGCCTACTTTAATCATGAGCCAACTCCCTGTAATGAACAAAAGTCAAATACAAATGGTGATTTCCCCAAATAAACCTATTATTATTATTATCACCAAATAAAACCATATGTCCTTTTTTCCTTTATAAAGTTTATTATGATTTAACAACCTAAGTTAGACATAAAGATTGGTAGACGGTGGGTTTTACTAATTCAATCAACACACATTTAACTTAAAATTTTTATATTAATTAACCCAACCAATCAAATAGCCAAAACAATTTATTAGTCCAATTTAGTTGGTGAATTCGGTCAATTCGTTTGGTTACCAAATTGTCAAAGCTAGATGTTAGATGGGTGTAATTTGACCCTTATACCTTGTTCTTTATATTTTATATTTAAAGTAAAAAATAGTTTTTATGAGGTTACCCATTACAAGTAAAAATTTCGATTATAATGAAATAACATTCATGAAAGAAATTACTTAACAAATCAGCTAATTAAAGAAACCAACACAAAATTGGACAATATACATACCTATAGTGAGACTTGAATTTGGGATCTAAAAATTTTAAGACTTCCTCTTTGTCATTTAGATAAAGTCTCATTGACATACAAAAATAAAATTTTAATTCGGTTAATTGTTTGATGTGGTTATGAAATTTCATAATATAACTAAAACTACAGATTTAATATCCAGATTCAAACTCATTGTCGTACCAATGAAGAGATCGATTCTTGATTCAAACAATTTGATCGGTTCAAATAATCAATCTGATTAAAAGTTATTTTTTATTTAAAAATATATTTTTGTTATTGAATATATATTAAATATGATCGACATTTAACACACATGTGATTGGCTTAATGGTAGGACCTTAGTTAAAGGCTAACTAGGTGAGAGATTGAATCCCAACGATAATAACAATTTTTTTTAAAGATATTGATACTAATGACTATTCAATGACTCTTGTCGGATTGAATATCCCTTCGAATCTTAGTTAAATTGATCAATTTGGTTTAATTTTTTAAATACAAATTAAAATTAATATAAAAGATAACGAAAAAATATGTCTAAGTAAATCACATAACTCAATTAACCAAAATTTTAAGTTCTAAACAAATTTAGTTATAATTAATTTGGATTTGACCAATTTATTCTTATCACTAGTCGTTATTATCTCTCTCTTTAAGAGGATTTGAAAAAGATTATGCAAATAAGAAAATAACCAGACTCTAGACTTTCTCAAAAGAAAAAGAGAACTATGATTCTTGCTTAGCTTTAATATGTTCAAACACAAAAAGAATATAAGTTAAAACATGTAACGGGGTAATAATTTTTTTTTAATTTAAGAATTTCATCATCGATATAAAATAATAATTTTATAATTTATTTAAAAATTTCACAACCCATATATAAAATAATATTCCTATTGTTGTTATATATAAGCAAAGGGAGCTTTATGTAGAAAATTAGAACACTTTGATTGGGATAGGGCTTAGACAGGGGTGGAGTTAGCCAATTTTTATTGGGAGGGGTCAAAGATGAAAAATATATAAAGATTAAAAATTTTTAAAGCTAATATATTGAACTTAAGAAATAATCAAAAAATTTATAATATACAACATTTTTATATAACATGTGCATTAAAAAAATAAAAAAAGATTTATAATAGTTTTATAAGTATCAGATTTTACTTGAAAAACATCCATTTCTTCAAGATTGAGTCTACGATGTCTTGATTTATATTACTCTTTTTCATTAATTGAACTATTGAGGTTTGATTATTCATGTGTAGGAAAATTATTCGAAACTTACTCATACTTTAATCAAACTAGAATTTTTTTTTTTTTTGTGAAATGTGTTTTTATTGAACCTCTAATTGACCAAAGACTCTTAAATTACTCGAAAACTTATAATAGCTACTCAATGAGAACAAAAACGCTTAACAACAAAAAGAAGGGCAAGCACATCAGACCACTAATATAAAAAAACCTAAAACCAAATCCTAGTTAATGTATAGTCAACATTCAATATTCTTATTTTATTTTTATTTAAATTTAAAATATTAAATATAAAACTATAATGTTTAAAATATAAATAGTTAAATACGATATATAGGATTTTATATAATGGTTAAATATATAAATAGTTAAATAATATAAATAAAAAAAAAGATAAAAGAAACCTTTACCTTTTCTTAATTTCACATAATGATGGTGAGTGGTTTCCGTCATTTTTTATTCAAGCTCATAAGCTCATAAATGTCTTTTGAGAAATGAAATATATTTTAATTGTGAGTTATAGAGAAAAGACTAAAGAAAAATAAAAAGACAAAAGAGAAAAAGAAAGAGGGAGAAAGAGGTGTAAAAAAGCTTAAATTAGGATAAAGTTAAGTATGGTTTATGAGATCATTTTATTATTATTTTGTTTATATTAATATTAAAATAAAATATTATTTTGAGAAAACTATTAAAAATATATAGTAAATAAATAATTTCATAAATTTTGAAAGGAACCATTAAAAAATATATAATAAATAAAAACTTCTAAAAATTTTAGAAAGGTCATTAATATATATATATATAAATAAAAAATTTTAAAAATTTTGAGGGGGCCGTGGCCCCCCCATAGTTACATTACCCTCCGCCCCTGGGCTTAGGGCCCTAGTGGAAGGAAGGGAATCAATAAAACTCTTTTGCAGCAATGAAGTTTCCAATCTGCGCTTTCCTTGAAGACCAAGACAAAGAAAAGAAGTCAAGTTAAGTATGATATCTGCCAAAGCTACACTATTTGTTTCTCAGATAGATCTTTCATGTTCGTATGGCAATGGTTAGAGAATAACTTCCAATTGGAATCTGTTGGAAAATATTGAAAGCGGGGACCCTACAACCAAAATAATTAAATACCAACCACTATAAATATAATGTCATCATGGGGTGCCAAACATGCCACAAAGGTTGAGGCCAATGTCAATGGCTTTGAAGTTGATGGACATCCACCGCTTTAATTATTTCCTTAGAAATCAACCAGCCTTCCAATCATATCCTATGGGCGGGGACCCCCTTATTGTTTAACGTAATCAATGAAATAGGCTAGTTAGACATCTATCCCATTCCCAAGCCCAAAGCACAAGACCTTGAATTTCATGTGCATCTACTTTAACCTTTTTTTTTTTTCAAATTTGGTTTCTGGATTGTGTGTATAAGTACAAAAAAAAAATCTTTTTCGAAAAATAAAAGAAAAATTTTTTCTATCTCATTTAAAGATTTGGTATGAAATCCACTGGTTTCTTGTTTTTATTATTAATTTTTGTTTTTTCAAATGTTGTTCTAAATAAAAATTTAAAATTAACGTCATATTAAATAACAAATTCATAAGGATCAATAGCAAAATTAATTTAAAAACGGTGATCTCATATAAAAGTAAAAATCTTTTTTCTTCTATTAGAAATGGAAGTACAAACTTTAATTTCAGTCCACGAAAACTATTACTTTACTTTACATATTTGGAACATTAAAAGCTTCATTAGTTAAGCTTTGATATCATAATCTTTATTTTCCTCCTCATAGTTATTGAAGGGGTTTTTTTTTTTTGGTCAAGGAATTTTATCAGTATTATTTTTATTAGATATTTTGTTTTTATTTATTTTTCATTAATTTATAAATTTAAAAAAATTGAAAAATTTCACGTAATTGCCGGTTGTCATCCCAGTAAGATAATAGCGAACCAGATTCGCCGCGTCCAGCGCGAGAGTCGGTCCATTGACAGACAGCTGCCGGTTTCTTTTTTATTTTCCGCCTTCATAATGGCCGTTGAAACCGCGTCTTTGACTTTTATGTTCAACCCTTTTTTTCCTCCCTAAAAAAATACAAGGGGCTAACGCCTTGAATTACGCTAAATTAAAAACCTTTAACCCCCCCTTTTCCTAAACTAGCATCAGATTCTTTATCTTACCACTCCGTCACCCACCAATTGTTTTCAACATGCGAAGGGTATTATTACTTGGGTCTCGAGATGCATGCCAAAGGAAGCTGAATTTGGTGTCTTAATTTCATCAAACATTACATTTGAGATTTTAGAATTTTGTTGCCACACAAAAGGAATTGGACCTTTCTTAATTCATTTCTTGTTTCACACGATATTCTCTCAACAAAACCACAACACCAGATTTCCAATACAATGAAAAAAACTCATGACGTCATCATATTCAAACTCATTAAAATGGAATAATTTTCATAATGACAAGACAAATATCAAAAATAATTATCTTCATTTCATTTATAAATAACTTGACGATTCCATTCAATAGTATTATCTCATGTTAAAACTCTCTCTTGTAAAAAAATATTATTTTAAATGATGGGTTTGATAAGATTTACAATTTAATTAACCATTATGGTGATAAAGTGGTAAACTATTAACCTTTTTGAAAAAGGAAATTTCTATATTTTCACTGTCTATGTAAGGGGATTTATATGATTCAATCGTAATTAAAATGAATAAAATTCAAAATTGTAACCTCTTGGAATGGAAGATTGAACAATATGGCAAGCAAGTACAAATGCCCTTCACCTTCATTGGAATGAATCTTATAAAGCAATCATTCTCTCTTGTAAACGTTTGATGGTAGGGAACATGTTCTTTTTTCTAGAAAGAGAGCAACATCCATTGCTTTGGAAAGAAGTTATGGTGTGAACTAAGTGTGTGGGTTGGATTGATAATTATAACCACAAAACAAATTACTTTTCATCAAAATGTGTATATATTTTATTCGCACGTGCAAATGTTACGAAGCAAAACAGAATTAAGACAGCTCATAATACAAAGTTTAATAAGTTGAGACAAAGTGAATTATTACAAGTTTAACTATAAAATAGTGATTTGGTTGGCTATCATTTAGCTTCAAATCTTCACGATATTCCATTTCATGAAAAGAATTTGGGTTTTTTTGTCTTGCATCTCTTGGCAGTATTGATGGAAGGGATAAGGAGGAAATACGTTACTCATATTCAATCTTATTTAATATGTTAATAGTTAAATTAAAGCACGAGTTTCTCATGTATAATTATCAAACAACAATTAGTTTCTTTATATTGATTATTATAAAATAAATAAATCAAAAAAAGGAAATACTGAGGGCACTAAACGAATATATTCTCTGGTTTCTTTGTAACTTTTATTTTCCCATTTGAAGCAAAAAACTGTTTCCTTATCCATTGGTTTTGTTTAAAAATGGTTCTTCTCTTCTCTTATTTTATTTTATTAATTATTAATTGGAATTTGTTGGTGGCAAATTATTTCCCATTGTTTTTGTCTCCAAACCGGAAAAAAAAAAGTTGGTTCCCATTATATTGGATTAAAAATATTAATTTTTATTATTTTACAATATGACTAAGACTTCAACTGAAAACTCATGCCAAAGACTTGACTTTTTTGGAGCCGAAGCTGTTTGCATCACTGGTTCAGGGCGTAACTATGGTTTGATTAAATCAACGTCCTGGTCTCAATTAGCAGTCCAACTGACTTATTATAATTAATACAAAGCTTTCTTCATTTTAGTTTAGGACGTATTCTGTTGATTGTTGACTAAAGAAAAGAATATTAAATGTTTACTTATTTTTTTCAAAACTTTTGGGGCAAAATGGAGAGGGACAGGGTGCAGGGTCCTCCATGTTCAATGCCCCCGGGGGGTTTTTTTTGACCGCTACCCCATCCACACTAACGTACGCCGTGCCGACGAAGGCATGTGTACTAGGCCCTGTTTGTTGGATGTCAGTTGTTTTATTTATTTTGGTTCTTTTTAATTACACCCCACAAACCCTTAATTTGGCCTAATTGATCATCATTATTTTCTCAATTAGATGCCATAATTAAGCCACGTTGCTAGGCTTAATAATTCATCATTAAAGTATTTGCTTTGAGTGCCATAAAATAAACTTAATTTTTGTGTTTTTTTTTTAAGTCAATATTGACTTGAGATAATATTCAACAAAAAATTGAAAATCCTCATCACTCAATTTGGTTACATAAATGTTTAATAGCAACTTGATTATTGGGGTGCAAGTTGAGACTCCTTTACACCTCAGTTGCAATGATACTGTTTGGAGGTATTAAGAAGGTATGGTTAACAATTACAAGGATAATATTAATTATAATGACCCCTTTTAAGCCAAACATGGATTATTAGTTACAAATGCTAAGCATATTTCTCCACCAATAGCGACGCCTTTTTCTCTTTTAAAGGAAATACAAAATATATAAAATAAGATAGCAAGAAACACCCAACCCAAACGATGCTTTGAAGTGGCTTGGGGAGAGGTGCCGTGTGCCTTGGGCGGGAAAGTTCCCATACGTGGGAAACAGGGGAACTAGCACTTGGGCTGTGGACCAGAGCCTGGAGCCTCGTATTTCTAATTCCATACGTTTCAGTGGGTGGCTAATGGCTAGCTAATGAGCGGAAACATCCTATCAGGGTTCGTTTTTTAGGACCCCACCCATTGTCCAAACTGGGCTGCGAAGGCTTGCTTTGACCTCTACTGCTCGCCACATGTTGCCCCTTGTCTGCAATGGAAACATCCAGCAAGTTTGCCCTTTAATTGCTCAACGCTCTTTTTTTTGACCAATAGTTGCAAACTTAACAGCAGGGTCAAATTTGGTATTTGAAAGTAGTACCACCTTTTTATTTTCTAGACAATTAAAGATATTTGTTTTCAATTTCATATGGGGGCGAAGTCTTGCTTACTTTTTCAACGATGCGACGCCCCTATAAATATCATTCGCATCTCAAAGCCTCCTTCACCAAAGCAACAACAGCTCTAGCTTTACGCAAGTTTCATTATTCTCTCTGTTTTGCAGTGCATTTCATACATTTTTAGACTGTTTTAATTGCTTAAGACATCAAAGATGGTGCTATCTAAGACGGCTTCTGAGTCTGATGTTTCAATTCACTCGACGTTCGCCTCTCGCTATGTCCGAGCCTCACTTCCCAGGTAATCCGTTCAACGCCAATTTTCTAACATGGATGCCTGACTTAATAAATGGTACTCTAAAAAGGCATTGATTTCATGGTGATAAGGTGGCTGATTTGTGTGAAAATATTGCAGGTTCAAGATGCCAGAGAACTCGGTACCAAAAGAAGCTGCATATCAGATCATTAACGATGAGCTGATGCTTGATGGGAACCCAAGGTTGAACCTTGCCTCTTTTGTTACTACCTGGATGGAGCCTGAATGTGATAAGCTTATCATGGATGCCATTAACAAGAACTATGTTGACATGGATGAGTACCCTGTCACTACCGAGCTTCAGGTATAAATTTCTGACTTTCTCCTCTCTTCTTCATTCATACTTCTTTTTTTAGCAAATCTCAAGAAAAAGTAAGCAACAATTTCTCAGAAAAGTCAAACGCTTGAATGGTCTTTGCCTCTTTCCTCAAAGTGTCAATCCAGTTGCAATAAACAAAAATCCTGGGAAGAAAATTTGTTTTACCATCATAATAGGACTGAAACATAATCATGATTAAAATTTCGGTTTACTAAAAGGTGAAAGTGTACTTTTGATGCAGAACCGTTGTGTGAACATGATAGCACATCTGTTCAATGCACCGCTTCAAGACTCCGAGGCTGCAGTTGGAGTGGGAACAGTTGGGTCATCTGAGGCAATCATGTTGGCTGGCCTTGCCTTCAAGAGAAAGTGGCAGAACAAGCGTAAGGCTGAAGGCAAACCTTATGACAAACCCAACATTGTCACCGGAGCCAATGTTCAAGTGTGCTGGGAGAAATTTGCGAGGTACTTTGAGGTGGAGTTGAAGGAAGTGAAGCTGAGGGAAGGCTACTATGTGATGGACCCCGCCAAAGCTGTGGAAATGGTAGATGAAAACACCATCTGCGTTGCTGCTATCTTGGGTTCCACCCTCAATGGAGAATTTGAAGATGTCAAGCTTCTAAATGATCTCTTGATAGAAAAGAACAAGGAAACTGGGTACATATCAATTTTTGCAGTAACATGAATCTTAGTAATAGTTTGAAATATCAAGTGCTAAATTTAATATATCTAAACTTATCTCTTCTGCAGATGGGATACACCAATTCATGTTGATGCAGCTAGTGGTGGATTTATTGCGCCATTTTTGTACCCAGAGCTTGAATGGGACTTCAGGCTTCCCCTTGTGAAGAGCATTAATGTTAGTGGCCACAAATATGGTCTTGTCTATGCTGGAATTGGATGGGTTATCTGGAGGAGCAGGGAAGACTTGCCTGAAGAACTTATTTTCCACATTAACTACCTTGGAGCAGATCAACCCACTTTCACTCTCAATTTTTCCAAAGGTGACAATTCCTATCCGATTTCCTTGATTCTCAAACTGTCCACACTTCTTTTTTCCAAGTCACAATTTATAGCAAACCAACACTAAACTTATGTATATTTGTTATCTGCAGGTTCTAGCCAAGTCATTGCCCAGTATTACCAACTTATCCGTTTGGGTTATGAGGTGAGAACCTAGTTAAGGCTTTTAATTCTAAAACAATCCTTCCAATGTAAAATTTATTCAATTCAATATGTCTTGCTTTCGACATACCGATTAACGTGATGCAATGATGTTTTAACTACAGGGATACAGAAATGTGATGGAAAACTGTCATGAAAACGCAATGGTCCTGAAAGAAGGATTGGAGAAAACAGGGCGGTTTAACATTGTGTCAAAGGACCATGGGGTTCCCCTGGTGGCCTTTTCTCTCAAGGACAACAAGCGCCACGATGAATTCGAGATATCTGACATGTTGCGCCGGTTTGGTTGGATCGTGCCTGCCTACACCATGCCAGCAGATGCTCAGCACATCACTGTGCTCCGTGTTGTCATCAGGGAAGACTTCTCCCGCACCTTAGCCGAGCGTCTCGTGCTTGACATCAAAAAGGTGCTCCATGAGCTGGATACCCTCCCTGCAAAGGTCAATGCCAAACTGGCTATGGCTGGCGAAGAGAATGGCAACAATGGCACTGTCAAGAAGAGTGCTATTGAGACCCAGAGGGAAATCACTGCTTACTGGATGAAATATGTCAGCGAGAGGAAAACTAACAAAAACAAGATATGTTAGAACTTGTTCTAACCCATACACACAATTTTATTCCAATCTTTTCTTTTTTATTTTTAATTTTTGTTTTACGGTGTTTCACTCCCCTAATTTGTTTTAGAGCTTTCTGAGTTGAGCCATTAATGTAATCGATTTTTTATTTTGTAATTGTGAATCTCACAATGTGAGGTTTGACTTCTATATAATGAATGCTATATAAGGAAATTTGCAATTGATGGTTTTTGAGTTCAATACAATGAATCTGTTTTAAGAAAATTTCCAATTTATGGCTTAGTTGCTTCTTTTTTTCCATAAATTCCTTTGATATATTCTCTTTTTGGGTAGATCATCAATCAAAAAGAAGGCAGGACAATCCTGTGCTACAGAGTAAACATGGAGCTACTATTGCTAGCATTAGAGCAGAGCCGGCCCTTGGCTGAAGCCACCCAAGTAAGGGTTTTAAGTTCTGGAGAGGTTTTATATTTAGAAAAGATTTATAATTTATAATAATTATATATTTTAATATAATTAATTATATTAAAAATAAAAAATAATTAATAAAATTATTTATTATCTGATTTTTTTAATTATGTGTCTAATAAATTTTAATTTTCTATCACTTCCTTATTTTTAGAATATTATCAATTTTCAATTATATCTTCTTATTTCCAATCAACTAAAGGTCATATGTATTTAATCATCTCTAATAACTATTTTTTTCTCACTTATTTCTCTTATTTTCAATCAACTCATTTAATGATTTTCAACAACTATTATTTTTATATAAAAATTAATTATTTTTTTTATTTTCTATATAGCGATAAAAAGTTGAAATCATTATATGATAATAATTTAAAAGAATATTGCCTTAATCTTGAATGTTCTTTAAAATATAATAACTATTCCGATATCGATGGTTTATATTTATTTTTAGAGTTAAAAATTTTTAAAAAAATTATATAGGAAGAAAACAATCCAATTAACATACTTAATCATACAAGAAAACTCGATTCTTTTTCAAATGCATATATTGCTTTTAGAATATGTTAACAATGCCAGTAAGTATTGCTTCAGGAGAAAGAAGATTTTTAAAACTAAAATTAATAAAATTTTATTCAAGATCAATAATGTCTCAAAAAAAATTAAATGGATCAACTATATTATTAATTGAAAAAGAAATATTAAAAGAACTTAATTATAAAAGTTTAATTAAAAATTTTACATATAAAAAAGTTAAAAGAATAAAATTTTAATAATTTTTTTTTAATTTTAATAAAAAAAAACCTCATTTAAATATTTTACTTTAGCATTTAAACTTATTAGACCATCTCCGCATTAGAGCAGCATATAAAAACAAAAACAGAGAAAAGTACATCAAGATAAAAGGAGAAAACATGCAATTTAAGGTCGAGTAACATATTCTAATTGGAGTAACTTTCCTCTTCTGTGTTAAGCATGGTGGATCTTCCGCATCTCTGATACAACATAGTTAGGTTACAAGAATAACAAGCACATAGGGGAGCTAACGCTTGCGATATACTCCTTACCTCAGATCACGATTCAACCATTCATCTCAATTCCCGTCAACTTTTGAGTTACCTACTCATCAGTCGCCTCCAAGCATGGGCCTAACAATTCCCCTGATTAGTTCCCATGTTTTCTCTGCTCCAACCTGATGGGGCTTTACAGCTTCTAACAAATATCATGATCGCAGAGTTGAGAGAAGGAAACCATTACGTTCCTCATCCAAGCTAAGCTTCTTGGGACTTGTTTCCTTCTTTATCTTATCCTCTTACTCCCTCTTCTTTGCACGCTTACTGTTGTGCTTCCTTTCGGGAAATGCGAGCCATAGACCTCAATTGCTATCATATTTCTTCAACTGATTCAACATAATTAAATATTAAAACAGATTCATCAGTTCCCTCAGAGAGAAGTTGCATGAATTATTTTCATTTGCTCAACATTTAAAAAGAGGACCCAATTCCAGGAATCTTTGCTATATCTTCAGGAATCCTGGTCATCTTCCTTATTATGATCCTTTCAGCTGGACTTCTTTGTTCACGCTTGATACCTTATGTCTTAAGCCTAACTCTGCTAATATTACTTACTTTCAGCCATTTCCCCTGCTAATGTAACAAAAGAATTTCCTTTGGGTCATCTTCCACCCTCTGAAATCCCTGTGGATCCTGTTGATTTTTATAATAAACGAGTTATAGAGCAAAATCCAGCCATGGGGTGTGTAAATACTTAATGAATTTTCTTTTAATTTTTTCTCTTTTTTGATTTTGCTATTTAGCCTGGAAATACTTTCATATGTATATTTATTTTATGAAAATTTGGCTTTTGTTTATGTTCTTTCATATCTTATAATTTTCCCATATTGTTTCAATTCAAGTAATTGAATTCATATGAATTTTATGCTATTTTTCTTCATAAATTCCAATCTTTTTTTTTTCTCAAGATTCGAACAAAACACTTCCAAATTGAAATTTTAAGTTTTTACCATGGAATCCCCTTAAGATATCAAACTATTGGCACTCTTAAAAATTAGTAACAATATTTATTACACCTTGCTTACATCACCATTTGCTAACTCTTTATTAAACCTCAAATTATCAGTTGAGAAACCGCTAGATAGATACTACTCTCTGCCTTTTTAAAGGTTTTCATTCATAGTTCAGGTTGGTCTTTAGAAACAATAGGCTAAAGCAAAGCATTATTACATGGCATATACCACCATACAATAACAATGCTCGAATCTATGTTAACAATATTATCTTCATAATTAATAAATTTATGACACGTATACTCCTTTGTCACATACATTCATGCTTCTATAGATCATAGTGGAGTGAATTATTGAATGTCTCCAAGCCTGCCAAAAGTTGAATGAAATTTTACATACCCAAGTCTAAATGTTCACACGGAGTTTTCATGCCACCTGCCTAAGGAAATGTGAAGGAGAGAACGTGCCAGGATAAAAAAGAATGAAGGGAGGAGCATTCTATTTATGAACAAAAAACCTATGAAAGTAGCAGTGGATCAGCAATTCTTAAGTGGGAACATTCAAATGGTTCAAAATCATTACATCTTGAATAAAGATAGAAGCAGAAGCCACAAAATTCTTCCACGTTTCCACAACCACCCCACTAAGCCCCGAACACCAGGCCACACAAACTTTGTTTTTTCTTTTAATATGTTGCAGCGTCTGTGTATATATATCCATGGTTTTAGTTCAGCAAAACTCAGAGTAGAAAAGGTGTTGTGTGAATTGGCGAGTTTCACAGAGATGGCTCTCAGATTTAGCTTGAAACCTTGCGTTGTTGTTCTGTATGTGTTCTTGATAAGTTACTCCGTGTTGGTTAGGGATGTTGATGCAGCTGGAGAGTGTGGAAGGACCCCGATTAGGTCTGCCGCTGCAAGCTTGAGCCCATGCTTAGGTGCGGCTGGGAATGCAAAGGCAAAAGTTCCACCTGCTTGCTGCTCCAAGGTTGCTGCCTTACTCAAGACTACTCCGAAGTGCCTTTGTGCCATTTTGCTATCACCATTGGCAAAGCAGGCGGGAATCAAGCCTGGGATTGCCATTGGCATTCCAAAACGGTGCAACATTAGGAACAGACAAGCTGGGAAAAAATGTGGAAGTAAGTAGTTGTTTTTGTCTCTTAACGCATGTTTGGCTTAATTTTTTTTCAATTTATCTACTTCTTAAAAACAAAAATAAGACTAAACATGATTTTTTAAAAAGCACTTGAAAAAATAATTTTTTTTTAAACAAAATTTAAAAAAAAAACTTAAAAAAAAGCTCACGGGAAGAGCTTTTTTTCTCTTTTTTTAAAAACACATTAATTTTCAAGAATTACCCATCTCTTAATTAATCTCCCTCTCCTCTCTTTCTTTTTACAAATTACCATTTTTCAACATAAATACATGATTTCTCTCTTTTCTACCTCTCTCTATAAAAACTAATAAAAAAAAAAGAACTAATAAAAAACAAAAGACTTAACAACAAAATATCAAAATCTAAAATTTTTTTATTCTTACAAAGATTAAGAGAGAAAAAATCTAAAATTCAAAACTACATTCAAATACTATTTAAAGATTTTTTCTCTTTTTTACCAAAAAAGATTTTAATATTAAATACATCGTTTCCTCTTTTCTTTTCTTTATTGAAAATTAAAGTATCATGATCTGATTGCTTATTAGATCAATAAAAATATAATATTATTACTACTATACAAGTTTAAAAATTATTTTTTTATTAATTTTTTCGATTTTAACATCTGAAATTATATACAAACTTGAAACATTACATTATAACTTATTAGGTGATTAAAGATAGCATAAATACTTTTTATGGTAATTTTAATCGAAATTAGAACTTATATAATTTATTTTGTTAAATAGTTTACCAAATAATTTTAACTTAATTTTAAAAGTTATTATTTTTTATAAAAATTTAATAATAACTTTTAAATTTAAAAAAAAAACTAGACCAAACAGACTCATAGCTTAATCTTTAATTTGATACACCTTTTTTGTCACTTGGATTTCCAATAAATTCATGCCGTATTTCATTTCTTTGGGCTCAAGAGTGGCAATGGAAAAAGCCCAGCAGTAGACAAATCCCGGACCAAGATGACTGGGCCTGACACACCCTCAAAACTTTTTTTTTCCTTATAAAGCAAAATCAGATTAATTTCCATTTCAAGAAGCTAAATTTGCATCACATTTCTCTCAAACTAAAATAATAATAATAATTGATTAGGAAATATTTTATAGTTATTCACCTTTAAATCTTTGAAAAAATGGTAAAAGACAGATGAAAAAAAAAAATTGGGTTCTCATGTGATTTTTGAAGAATGACAAACTCAACATAAAAAAAAAGTGAGAATCCTTAAAAAAAGGGTAAGAAGTTCAATTTTCAAGATAAATTAAGAGGTGAGATTTGCTGGATTAGATCTAGTTTTAATTCTGAAAAGCATGAGATATATAGAGAGAGGGTTAGTCCAATGTGTACAAGGGCAATATTTGAGTCTATTATATTAAATTATATATATATTGATTGGAGGAAAGGAGATTGGAAATTATTATGATGTCTGCCACTTAATTGTTCAATAAAAAGAGATTTGATGCTAACTAAGTATATTTTTGTGTCGCTAATTTTCAGGTTACACAGTCCCATAAGCAACCAACCATATACGAGAAGAATGGGTTATCTCAGTGCATACTACTGTTTTAGTAGGGAGTGCTAATTAATAAATAAAGTACTGCTAAATGGTTTTTTGCTGATTGACCCATGAATGCTGTACTTGATCTATTCTTATGTAACCTTGACAACTTCTGTTGGATCTCCATGTTACTTGACCATGTGCTGCTTTTAAGTCCACTCTATATCATATAAGTATTTTGCAAATACACAATCTCTCTCTCTCTCATGAGTGCATGCACACAATTTTGTGGCACTTTAAGATAACTGTACTTTAATAGCAAAAGTTGTACATGAACCTTCAAATTTTATATGTAAATTCTAGCTAAAGAAAATGTTGAACCAAACTGATATATAAAAGGGTTGAAGGAAGCAAAGTAACATATATACTAACATCAAATTTATTCACCCATATGAGTAATACAAAGATTAATGTTAGAATACGTCTCTCATATTTTAATTGGAGGACTATCACCAACTTGGGTCTTTGACACCTTTGTTTTCATTGTTTTTGTCCTTTTTTTTTAGCCCTTCTTCTCTTTGAAACCTTTATCAAAAGGCAATCCAAGAGTACAAAACTCAAGATTATTTACCTTGGATTATGAACCATTCTTTTCTCATCAGTTATACAGACTCAAGTTTTTCTTCACAATCTTCACAACCAACTTACATGGTAGTAGGGATCTTTTGCTCCTGGGCATACGAGCACATTCTATATCAAAGCTTGTAAAACCACAGGATAAACAATTATGGTAATAATAATATATATATGCTTGGGGGCTTAGGGAAGGAAAAGATGTAGTGAATAATAGAAGGCAATAATTACCCATTGCCAAAAAGCTCAGTGAAAAATCAGCAAAACATGATCAACTTGCATTCAAACTCAAAAGTTGATAAAAAATCCTTTAAATTCAGTGAGGTTAGGACAATTTGTTTTTACCATGTGAATTCAAATATCAGCACTCTCATATATAGCTGTTGCCTGTCCCAACCCAAATGAATTATTACAAATTTCTATTGCTTAATACAAATCAGTGCTTTAAAAGCAGGGTGTTAATTATGAACCTCAAGGCAGTTGAACACTTTTAACTCAAAACTAAAGGAAAGGGTGTGAATGTATTACAGCTGTCCATGGGCCTAGCATTCAATTATCTTTGATTAATGCATTAGACAAAATTTCCAACTCAGGCCCCCAGCCCATTCCTTCTGTCTGATCGAAAAATCAACTCAATTTTGTACCCTAGAATGATTTTAAAGAAGATAAAAATGTTTAGTATTATTGTTACTTGATGTATATAATGGTTTTCCGGGGCATGAAACTGATCAACTTTCGTGGATATAGCAGTGACCATCCTGATGTATATAAAAGTTGTGAACACTATGATCCGAAAAATGGAAACACATGCACAGAGAGGGATCAGAGAAGCTTGTTCCAGCTTCAGATCACACATCAATCAGGCGTTCCACACGAAATACAAAGTGGCTTAAACACACATTTAGACAAAGTTTTTGGACCATTCAAACTCCCATCAACAAACAAAAACAAAGGGGTTTGGGACCCACTTCTTTTGTATCCCACAGCAAAATTCTTCACTCCCTTCTTCTTCTTCTCCTTCTCCTTTCTTATTTCCTGCTAAAATGCTGCACACATTATCAATGGGCCCCCACAAGCATGCTGAAGAAGTGGACCCTACAGCCACCTATTAGGAAAATATATATATATTTAAAATAATAATAAAATGGAAAATAAAACTGAAATGAGAGTCCCCACAATGGTGAGAATGTGCAAGGCAAAATTGAAAAGGAAAAGTTGCCAAAAGGAGAAACGGTTGGTAACCATATCAGAAGGAAGGGAAAAAAAAAGAAAAAGCTGAAATTTGAATTATGTCTAGCCATGTTTTTTGTCCTTTTTTCACAACAATCAATCCCTTTGCTTTTACATGGAAAAACAACAGCATATGATATCATAAGCTTTGCAATTATTCAGTCCCCCGTATACCAAACCCCACATAAATTCCAACATCAAATTAAAATGAAAAATAATTGAAAACAAAAGGTTTGATCCCTATATCATAGCCATAGGTGTGTATGTATTTTCCCCATCCCAAGAAACACAAACTTTCTTCTCTCATTGCCGTTGACTGACTCTCTGCTTCTTCTAAAATCATCTAATTTTCACCCCTACCATTACTTTTTTTAAGCACAACCCCAATCAAAGCATTACATAAATAGAACCATTTCTCGTGATTTTAGCTATTTAAGAAACCCATCAGCCCCAACAAACATGGGTGAGCTTCACTCTATGGCTTACGCTTCCAGCAGCCTCCATAGCCCTTCCCTAGGTTGGGATCTTCAAAACCTTGGAGTTCTCAACGCAGACATGTCTTTAGGTACAAACTCTTTTCTTTCTTTATTGTCTTTCTTTTCGCTGTTTGTTGTCCAGGATTCTTTTTTTTTTTTTTTTTTGGGATGGGTTTTAAACTTTGAAGCCCTCTATGTTAGTTTAGAGGGGTTTAACCCCATTTTGCTCTTCCGCATGTGAATGCAGTCATGGATGGAACTGCCCCATTCTTTCCACATCTGGACTCTGATTTCTCTTCTGGGTATCTGGAGGATGCTTTGCTTGAATTCAGTGAACGGTCCAAACGAAGACGCCTGTTGTTGTGCGGTGATCATGATCAAACCAATGACTTAAATGATCTTGCAAAGGTAATTTTGTTCCTTTTTTTTTTCATAATATAATGTTTCTGAACCTGGCTAGCTAGTTTAAATAAACCATTTCAAAGATTAATACTGACTGGTTTTACTGTTATTTATGCAGAGCTACTGGAATTCAAGCTGCAACTGGGGCCTCTCTGAGAATTTCAGCTGCATGAGCCAGATAACAAGCATTAATGGAGTTTCAGGTAATGAGACTTAACCATTCTTTTACTCTTTGTACAGTTTCAGAATTAAAAATGTTTAAAAACACTTCACTTAACTATATAACAATAATAATGTTTAATATGGATTTCTGTTTCTTTTTACCATATACTTTAGATGAACCAGTGAGTACATCAGTGAGCAGTGAGGAAGCAAACATTGTTACAGAGATAAAAACACCAGAAGAGGCAATATCTGGCAGCCCTGAAGCTCTTGATTCGTCATCATCTTCTTACAAAGGATCAGTCAAGACCAAGTCGTTTTTTAACAAAGACACCCAATTCTCCACTGACCCCATATCTTCTTCTGGTAATTTCTCTCTTGAGAGTGTATGCATGTAACTATATATTTATGTTGTAGATAATAGTTAAGAGTAACATTGATATTTTTTTTTTCTGTTCTAAGGAAGTAATGACAGGAAGAAGAAAAGGGTGATAACAAGGGTTGTTTATCCATTTGCATTGGTGAAGCCCGGAGGGATTGAAGGCGACATGACCCTAAACGACATTAACGAAAGGATTCTAATGCCACCGACAAGGCCGGTAAGGCACCCTGTTGGGGACTTTGCTTGCAGACCATGCGTATCTGCCGATGGTCCTGGTCTTTCTGGAAAAGCTGTGGTGGCCCTTACCAAAATACACACTCAAGGGAGAGGCACCATCACCATTATTAGAACCAAAGGTTAAGGAATTTAACATTAGACACTTATAATTTGATACTGCTTGCTTTACTTCAGCATAGCTCATGCTTTGTTTAAAATTGTATAGGAGAACGGGGTGAATCATGCATGAATGTAAAATAGTCCACTTTTTACACATTATAGTTACCATTAGTCGTTGGATTTTGATGCTTGAACTAGCTTTCTACTTTTATGAGAAAAAGATTTGCTCTTTGAATCAAATGGAACGTGAAGAGGAAGCAAGGGAAAAAAAGGGTGAAAGGAGGACAAAGAAGGAAAAGGAAATGGAATATAGAAGAAAAAAGGAAAAGCCATCCGAAATCATTGTTTCCAATTCTTGCTTGACAAGGACACCAGCCAAGGCAAATGCTTTCCCTATGGTCTGAATAATCATGGACCTGACCCCGGGTGTGAAGGCAATTGTGCTTGGCCAGATTCAGTTTAGGTTCAAATATATATATCCAATACGCAAGAAATCAAACTGAGTTATATCTGTAGGCCTTGACCTGAGAACGTCCAACTGAGTTATTAATCAGATAATAGAAACAGAAGAACAGCATCTTTGGTACTTGTTAAATTGAGGATTCTTTTGTCTTTTATAGACCTTTGAGTTTAGTATTAAAGAACTTGAAGCAATCAGTGGGTAGGAAGAGTGAATGATCCATTTCTGTCCTGGCATTATTAATGAAAACGCACAAGCATGCAAATCCACCATTCAGTCATCCAATCAAAGCCAAAATTCAGTGTTTCCCAAGGCTGCTACAATAGATTGCCCTATCGTGTAGGGCATGCAATGTCCTATAGCTTGCATCAATACACTGAATACTCACAGTCACAAATTTATGGGTAATGAAATTCTAAAATTGGAGTCAGATAGATTCCCCAGTGAATTATAAATTCATAGGTGATTCATCGGATTACCAGACAAAATAGCAGCTCATAATAAGATTTTACTAGTGTATCTGTTTTCTTGGCAAGGTAGGCAAGCCTGGCAACTGTATACCTGAATTATTTATGATAATGGAGAGAAAAGAAAAAAAGCAGTAAGATATATAGTTGCGACTATATGTCAAAATGGTGTTAGGTACGTCCGTAGTGGCAAACATTAAATGGCTTCTGCTTTTTTTTTTTCATCTTCCATATTAGCACAGTACATGTATATCTCCTGCTCGTTCAAGCGACTGTCATGCCACTAAGCTAAATTTTTCTGTTCCCATTTTGAATAAACAGTCACTACTTCACTAGTATTACTTAGTGTAGTGAAATTTTAGGGATATAGGAAAAATGGTTATCTTATAAAATTCATGAAATGCTCCAATCATTAGTCTAATGTTATTGTGGTTGTTAGCTCAAATTCTTCCATATCTACTTGGTTCGGGATTGATTGTCTTCTTCTCCCTAGGTCAACACCCACCTATTTGAAAACTTCGCATACACCCAGACAGAATATGAGCAGTGGGACCCAAAATAAAACCTCAAATGTTCCTACCCTCTCTTTGTTCTCACCTGCACCCTGAATCACCACGATTGGACACCCTTTTGACTCTTCCACAATGGTCGCTGGGGATGGTCAGATAAATCCAAGGGTGATGAATGTGAGGCAGAGCAACTCATGAGAGTCGAGGGAACTCTTTTCTCACAGCTGTAAGGCAAAAAGTCGCAGCGACGTGGTTGAAAAAACCACCAGGGGGTGGTGGGGCGTGACAAGGAAATAGGAAATGATGGAGATTAGGGTTTTGTCTCTTTACAACATGATTATAATTTTTGTTTAGGTGAAGAAGCTTTTGACCTTTTAGATCATGTATACCTATCCTCATTACAATATCGGATTAGGTAGACCCCATTCAGATTTTTCATTATTTTCTTTATTAATTTGAACTTTTAAACTTTAACTATCATTAATTTAAATTAAATAACACCATTTTAATTTAGGCCGCTTATATATATATATATAATATTAATAGTATCATTCAATTAAGGTAACTAGTGACATGCACATGTTTTTACATATATTATCTATTCCACTGTTTTGATTTGATATGTAAAAGTGGAAATATTTTTCTTTAAGTCTAGAAAATCTATTTGCCTATCTTTTTTATCTGCCGTCACTTTTTTTAAATTTACTCATTCTTTTTGTTTTTTGTGTTTTTTCCTTTGACCAAAGGAAAATAAAATAATTTACTCAGCGTGATTAATGTTATCCCTTTTGCTCTTTGTTTATTTTATTTTAATTTTATAAAAAGGGGAAAAATAACAAATAGAAAAGAAAATCCTAGATAGACGTGAGAATATTTCCTGCTTTTGCCTTTTCTTTTTTCCAAATCCCAAATTGTGAGAATTGGATTCTCTTCCCCTTTTTATATTGGAAATTATGAATTGGTTTTACTATTTCTCTTGAAAAAAGAAAACAATATATATTATATAATTAATTTATCAACGCGTACGGTATTTTTTTGCTTAATTCAGTACATTGTAATGACGTCATAAAGAACACCTGGTGACGTAAGATCCAACATTGGAAGGCAAGGCGAGGCATGCACAAGACAAGAGGCAGTCAGTGATCAGCTAGCAACGACTGACAAGTGACAACCCATTTTCGTATGATCATAGACTTCATTTTTTTGCCCTTTTTCAAGTGAATACTTCTTTTTTTCTTAATTTTAGCATTAAAATAATTAAACAAAATTTTTAAAAAATTAAAATTTTAATATAAAGTACACTAATTGTAATTTAATAATTTTTTTAACAAAAAATTGCGTGAAAATTGCTAAATGAAATTAAACAAATATACAAACAAGGGACGAAAGGAGTAAAACAACATTTTTGTATAAACAATTGGAATACAGAGCAGCTAGCTATCAGGCAGCCGATAGCTAGCTATCATGTGAGGAGGAAGGAAGAGCAGGAAGCAAATTTTTGTTCTATATACTTTTATGCATGGGTCGTATTTTCTGTTTTTCATATATACCTTTTGGCTTCTGTGACGTCTGCCGTGAGCTCCTTAAATTTGACTAGTGGAAACTTGAAAGTCTTAATTTCATTACCGGATATTATTATTCCCTTGAGGTGTATTGACTGCCTTTAGCAATATTCAAGCCCCTCCTGCCAAGGGAAAATTGCAAGAGATAGTTGTTGCTAGTCCATATGCCACCAGTCCTGCAAACCACACCAACTCCCCCCTTCACAAGACTGGCATCAAAGGCTGCAATGCATTTGGTGCAGTGGAACCAAACAACCAGCCAGACATTGGGCTGCTACAGGACAAAGGTTAGAGGCTTAGGAGTATGCAACCACACACAGTCCTTAACAGTGCATATGTTTGAAACTGTTGTTTCTTTTTGACCAAACGTTCAATAAGTTATACGGTCACTTTTAGCTATTCCTTTCACTATTTTTTTCCCATAAAAGAAAAACAAATATGAAAAGTTACTAGAGTTATCATAGGTTTTAGTCAATATATATATGTATGTAAGACTTAGTTGCTGTCATGTGTGTATTAATTTTACACCTTTACACTTGCCTTTATTTGTGCAAGAGTTACTATAGATACAAAGGCCCAAACCCTAAAGGGTTAGACGGCATTTTAATATTTTATGGTATCAAAACAAGCAGCTTATGTTTCTTGTCTCTTGCTCAGTACTCTCGCTTTGCCCTGTTTTTAAACTTTACACGAGAATCTTCTTTCACTTTTTGAGTATATATATATAGACTAAAACCTATATATAATAACTCTTTTAAGAGTAATTAAGTTGAAAAAAATAACAATTAAATCAAGAAGTAACATACTATTGCATAAAGGATAATAAATTTCTTTTTTGAAAAACATATGAATTTCATTGAATAAAGTAACTGTACCTAAACAAAAAAGACCAGCCAATTTGCTGTTTATACAAAATAAAGGGGTCAACAGGACCACCATTTCCAGCACTCAATAATCTTAAATTCCCCTGTACAAAATTGAACAAACAATGGGAGGACATGATCTATACATTTCAAACACATGCCCCCCTTAAACAAAAATTCTCCAAAGAAAACAGCTCAATATTAGTTTAACAAAGATAATTGTCAAATCATTCAACATCAACATTTGCCACAAATGACTCATCAATCACAATCCCATCATTGGCACCAGGAAAACATGCAAGCAAATAGCAAAACAGTAACCATCGTTGTCACACAATTCCAGAATGTATTTAAACTCATAAGAATTACAATGAACTCATCAATCATGCTTGGGTTAATTGTGCTTACCTCTGGTGTGATCCACAGCAAGTCGCTAGTCCTTTGAAGCCCTATTTAGCAAGCTCGCGAGCTTCCTCGTTGGATGACTTGGGAATGTGTCTAATGCTCTAGTGTTGAATTTTTTTGAATAAATTTAAAATCAGAATGACAAGAAGTCTCAGTCGTCAAGGCACATCTGTAGGATTAGAAATCTATTTTGCCACGTTGTAAGAATCACATTCAAGAAAAAGAGGATGAAATAGGCGCCAATTAGTAGCAGCATAGATTAATACAACCTCCTTAACTGCTAAAAGCTCTGCCAAATTGGAGTCCAAGTGTCTAATAGATTTCAAAAATTAAGCAAGAGTTTCCCCTTAATCATCTCAAAGAATTCCACCAATTCCGGAATCGCTCGAATTACCCTTTGAAGTACCATTCATGTTGAATTTAAGTGCCCTGGCTTCAGGCTTCTCTCACAGCACCCTTCTTTTAGCTTTTGGAAAACGCCTTGGATTACTACCTTCGTTTGGTTATCTTACCAATTCACCTATGGATAGGTTAAGATTAGGTCACTTGGCATTCATCCACTATGGAAAATAAAAAATTGAAAACCTAAGGGTTGAATACTTGAATTTTATCAAGGGGTCGTTCTTGATCAAAGGGTGCAATTAGGTAGGTTACTAGTTTGGGCAATGAGTGAGTTCATCAAAGCACATTTAGATCTTTTATGGATGCGAGCAGAGACAAAAAGACAAGGCAAGTAGGCAACACTACAGTGTGCTCAAAATGGAAAAAGAAACAGAAAGCGTTGAAAACAACAGAAATGAGGAATGGGATATGACATAGAAGGATCGAGGAGATGGGATCACAATGGAATGGAGACAGGCTACGTGGATTAATCATGGTTTCTATCTTCTTCAGCTCATTGAAAGATATATGCTATAATTAGTACAAGAAATAATAAAATATTGAATAGGAGATCCTTGTATTAGAGTTGATTATAAATTTTGTAAGATTAGATTTCGGATGGGCTTTTATAAACAAGTTGAGGTTGAGCTTTGCTCAAAGTTTTAATGAAAGCCCAATAATCTATTCTAGCAGGCCCAGTTTCTTCCTTTAACTTCTGTTCCCTTCTCCATGCATGATGGATGTATGGATGGAATTACGCTTCAAAAGAAAGAAAAAAAAACATTTGGCTTGAGCTAACATCTTCAAGTATAAAACCTAATTTTGACACTTCAATTCTATTTGGTAACTAATTACTAAATTAGGTTCAAATGTTTTAAATTTGTTTTTAAATTAATTTATGATGATTCTTACAAGTTTATTATTAGATTAAAAAATATAAAATTTAAATTTTATAAAAAAATAACCATACCAATTAGTAATATCCATGGAGGAATCATAAACACAACATTCCAATTTCTACTAGTATAAATTTTCCTTTTTTTTTGTTTGATAGCATAACTTTTCTTTGGCCTACGTGACAAAGTTTATCTATAAGGAAATTTTTAATCCATTCAATAAAATTCAAATAAATCAATATTTTTTATTACATTCAATTAAAATTGTGTATTTTTATTTTGAATCAAATAGGCTTTTATGATTAACAATTAACTAATTATTATTAGTTAAAATATCATTTATCATTTTATACTTATTTGACAATAATTTGACGTTAACGTGAAATGTAAAATGTCACGTAATCATGTCATTATATATTATAATATGTCAGCACTATATAATATAAAAGATTAACAAATGATATTTTAATTAATAACAATTAATTATGAAGGTCTATGTAAATCAAAATAAAAATATAATGATTGGATTTTATGTAATAAAATATTAAAAATATATTTAAAATCTTTTGAATAATTTGACACTTTTTTTTAGGTATTATGAAAAAATGGGAGACAATCAATTAGTCACTTGGTCAAGGAGTCAATTTTTTTTTGGAGAATGTCAATGAGGCAATTAAATGTAATAAATTGATAGATGCAGATGAAAAATTAGAAAAAATACAAAGTCTTGTATTCCCATTTCGTTCTTTAGCTAAGAGTAGTCAGGTTTTTGTCCAAGGCTACCTTCTTAACAAAATGACCGCCGTCATCTCGTTCACCAATGACCGGTCAAACTCTAAAGTCTGCACTTTGACGTTGGGTCAAAGCTTTACTTGTTCAAAGAAATCCCGGTCAAAAATCAAAGGATTCCTTCCCCCAACTTTCAACTTCATGAGCACCTGACCTTCAACTTATTATCCAACTAAATCATGCCACCTTGCAACATGGTTCCAATCATTTCTTCTCCTCGGAAAACAAAATGTAGCGGCTGTCGCACCAGATTAAAACCCCTGATTGATTTCCGTACAGTACGATTTACATTTTTATATGCTACAGATGTAGGTGCTTTTAAAATTTATTAAAATAATTATATACTACAAGTCAAAGACGACTCAGCCAGACACGTTTTGTTCTCAAATTTTGGTTTTTCAAGTCGAGAAAAGAAACAAGAACAGCTCCTAGTGATAAAGTATTTATCCTGTTGAGCAATTGATAGAAAGATACTCATACATAATGGGTAGATATTGACCAAATTTTGTTTTACATTTCTTCATTCATTAATGAGTAAAAAGTATTTGAATCACATTGACCATGGTAGGAGTAGTTAATACTGTTTTGTTTATATAATGGTGCCTAACTCATAAATTAATCGAATATGTGTAATCTCAAAAAATCAAGCATATGGTAAAGAAAACAAATTAATGATCCCAACGTGGTACTGCCTTAACCCTAGATCACGAGTCATGATCAAACTCTGGTCCTACGCATGCAACTTTGCACTTTTGGAAAATTTCCCTTCTCATCGATGAACAAATTTACTTTAGATGATTGATGGAATGAAACACAAGTAGTTCCATCACGTGATAACATCCTTTTTAGTTAATTCTAAGTTGCAAGGATCGTTGCTCACTAGGAATTTTCATGAAAATGAAGGTGGTGTCGGCGAAGCAGAGACTGCTCCCCTGTTCTGCCAGTTATTTCACTAAATTTTGATCAAGATCAGTGCGGAGAATGAATCAAAAAGTAAGAGTTACTGCCATTACAAAAGCAAAGCTCAGTTGCAATCATTTGAACAAGAGTGCAACAGGAGGAAAAAACTACCCAAGGCCATGGCACGGCTATCAGCTCCAGTTATCCCCTGATCAAAACTATAACCAAAAAACTCCTAAAATTTCCATTATTGAGTTTTACAACATTGAACTCAAGCAGATTTGTTGTGTTTCTTTAAAAAAACGAAGCCATTATTGACAATTGACAGACCTAACAGAATAAAGAATATAAATGATCAGAAGAAGAAAAAACAATTGGTTGCCTTTTGGTTCTCAACTTGTTAAGCTTCCTTGGGTACCTGGGAAAATACCCATTTGCCAACTCTTTTGATCTTCTCCCTTTGTTGAAAATCATTCATTGTTGTTTACTTCTGCTAAAAGAATAGCTATGGCAGCTAAAACTAAGAAAACGGGTAGCTAAGAAAGAAAGAAACTAATTTTCAAAAAAAAAAGAAAAAGCAAGAAAGAAACTAAATGTAAAGAAACTGTCGTGAAACAAGGATTTCAAGAAGGATAGACCATGGAATGGCTTTCTGTTGATGGGGGTTTATTGCCGCAGAGACAGAAAGAGAATACAAGTTTGAGGATTCTCTTGAGGACTTGGCCGCGCAGAGGAATCCAACGAGGCGCTTTCGCTGCTGCACCACTAGGACGTAGGGGATATCCTCGAACCCTGGTGGCTGCTCCAGGTTGGCAAGTAGACGCAGCCATAGTACGATGTGAGCTGTTAAAACTCAAAAGTCAGGATGGGGGCAGGAACTGGGAAGGATCGCTTGGTTAGGGCTTGGCTGGCACACCGACAGGTTAATATACAAAGCGCAATGGTGCCAGTTTAAAAGCGCGGGCAAACCGAGTGAAGCCGCGTGTGAAGGGTTGGTGTATACAAATGACAGAGCCGCGCTTCTAACTTGGTGAGACCTAGACTCGTTCTCGAGAGCTGAAAACCTCTAATGCCCATATCTTTCCCAAAATCCCCTACTTTACCATCTATTAGCTTGGCTACTTTGATTTCAATTGAACGGGTCCTCTCCTTCTCACTCTCCCCCCTAGAATTCCAAATTTTCCAATCCAAACACGCCAATTATTTGCGCTCATCGTTGGCACAACTAAACCAAGGAGAGCTTTGGATATAGGGTTTAATCGCCATATACATTGTTCAACATCTGCCTAACAAGTCATTCAACACGTAAATGAATGCATCGCCACTGGTTATAGGTATGTTAATGACTATCCTGTAATGGAGTATCCTATGTTACTCGAGTCGATTAATTAAAATTAAGATAATTAATAATCAAATTTTGATAGTAAAATTACTATTCATCACAAATTTGGATAATAGTTTTAAGGTATTCACTAATAAAATTCAATTATAAATATTAATTTTTAATATTAAAATTTTATTTTAGATATATTATTTTTTGTTTATGAATTCTTTAGACATGATATTTAAAAAAATTTCTAAACTATTTAAGAAAATTCAAATAAGTCTTTATACTTTTATTCTATTTAATTAAGTCATAATATTTTTATTTTGAGTCAAATAAACCTTTGTACTTTTTTTTAACCAAATAAACCCTTTTATACTTTAGTTTTGAGTTAAACAAGCCATTATCACTAATAATTGAGTCAATTAAAATGTTATTTGTTATTTTATGTTGCGTGATACAGGCCTGTCATGCTAAAATGTCATAATTTATGATGATATAACATATTAATATATCATAACTGATGATGACATGGTATATTAAATTTGACATGATAATATGATCATGTGATATTTTTCACCTTCTATATTAATACCATATCAGGATATTTTAACTAATGATAATTAATATTATTCATATAAAATGATAAGTGATATTTTAACTAATGATAATTAATATTATTCACATCCAATCTTGAGATACTAAAATAAGTTAATTTATGGGCAATTAAACAATAGTATAAGATGTAATTGTAAAAAGACGTGAAGATTCATATTTTTCTAACTGTTAAGTTAAGTTTGGGATTATTCTTACGCGTTGCTGTAGGGTAAAATGTTTTTATTTGAATAATTTGTAAAATTTTAAAATATTTATATAGTTTTTTTTACATATTTTAGTATATATGTTAATATCAATATATCATAAAAACATTCAGATTATTATTTATTTATTAGTAATTGATATTAATTTAATATTTTTATTTTTTGTTCATATTAATCTTAATATTGTTAATATAACCAATTAAACTTTCCAAAAGTTTCTGTTTAGATATAACTAATAGAATGAAATGTAATGTAAAAGATGAAATTAAGACTTAACTATTTTGTTTAATGATAAGTGTATGTATCTCTTTATTAAAATAATAATTTTTCATCCTCAATCTGAAAAAATGAAATATGAATTTGACTTTCTTACGTTATATCACTTCTCAATATAAGAATACTATATGTAAAATATTCAAACCTTTTGAATTTATTATTTAATCATATTTCATTGATTTATTTAATCAATTAAGTATGTTATTTTTATATTACACATTCTGCACTTTCATTTCTTTCTTTTTTGACAATATAAAAAGAATAGTATGAACTAAATTATCTTTAATCTATTTAAAGAAATATATAAACATATTATATTGCTGTATTAATAAAATAATTAGTTATGTTTAAAGGAAAATAAAAAATTGAAAATCATTTTTAACATTTACATTATAATTAAATAGTATTGGATATATATTTTAATTTTTTATTAACATAATATTAATGATATTATTTTTCTTTAATAATTCATATATGATTTTATCAACTTCATAGTAATTAAATATTTTAAATATGTTATTTAATCATATATTTATTTTATTTAATTAAGTGTGTATTTTTATGCCACACTTATTTTGTTATTTAATAAGAATATTTTTAGATCATTTTATTTCCTTTTCTTTCCTTTCCTTTAATATAGCTAATTAGGCCCCTTAGTAAAGCCTAAGAGACATTAATTGAGTGGCCTTAGGAACCTTACTTTTATATTATGTAATAGATATTAAGAAATATGAGTATTATTGTAAGAAAATTGGAGCGCGTGACGGCTCTTGCTAGATTTATTAATAGTATTATGCCGGTCAAATAGCATGGGTACGTGTTCACACTACGAGCATGTGAACACAAGTATATATCAAAAGGAATTCGTAAAAGCGATGTCATATTGTTTCGCTTTTTTACATCATTTTCACTTATAAAAATAGGTTTCTTTAGTTGAAGAAAGAGATATTTCAATTCTGTTTTTTAGATACAAGATTATATATCAAATAATAAATAAAAATATTTTAATTATATTATATTATGATGATTTTAATAAGTGAATTTTAGCTTTTCATTCAAATAACTTTATATCATATTTTAACTATAATTAGCTTTCAATTAAAAAAACTTTTTAATTAATTTTGTTTAAAAAAAAACTTCAAATTGTTTTTTGTTTTATAAAACTTTCCTTTAACTTATTTAATGTAAAATTAAAATTATTACATCAATAAAAAACAAAAATGAAAATGCAAAAAAATCCTGATTACAATTTTAAAATCAATGCATTTATGCCAACAAAAAAATCAATTTCAGGGCTAGAAGTTGATGCTCAATTTTGTTAAAATCATGTTGATGGATATTGTTACAACAAGCTGGGCCCTTTTACGGATTGGATGACCGAATGGATTTTCATTCGGCCCATCATGCTTTCATTAGAAAAAGATTGGACAGGTTTTGCATGTAAGGCTAAGGGATAAGATAATTAATTAGTGGAAATATTGGATAGCAACTTTCACCATTTCAATCTTCAAAAGGGACACCTTAACAGTCAGAATTTCAGTTTTATTATTATTTGTTTAAAGTTCACAGGTTTATATATTAGGAAAGAAATGATAAGATTACGAGTCAAACAAAGGATTATATCTTTTTGCGTGTGTAATAATAATCATTTGAGAAAATGTGTATTTAATTTGTAAAATTATATTTAAAATCATTAACACGTTCACCCGCAATGGATAAACTATCATTATTGATTTATTATTTTTAGGGAAATATATGTATGAATAGCAACATGCATATTTTGGCTCAGACCTAAATCAAATGATTAATATGTTCACTTGCAATTGATAAGTCAAGCACCACTGATTCAATAACTTTTTAAACTTAAATCACGTGATTTTTTAAAATTTAAACTTAAGTTATTAGTAGTGATTGATTTAAATTATTATATAAATTTTAATAATCGTAATCATAATCATATCTTATATGAGATGGGGTATTACATACTCAAACTTTGATTATATTATTAAAGTCGTCTACAAGTTGGTAAGGGTTGATTGATTGATTGATAGTTGTGATGAATATCCCATGTTAGAGGGGCAACTCAATTTTATCATGTGCTTTTGATCTTCAAATTAGTCATTTTTCCAAAATTTTCCAACTTTCCCTTCACATCAACTTTGTCATTTACCAAATTTTCCAAAATTTTGTTCTTCCTTATATTTAAGGTGGCCAGGTCTTAGGTGATTATTATCACATAAACAATAAAAATCATTATCCAGAGAATCTTTTAATTTTTTTTATCTTTAAACTTTTTGATTAATAATTTCTCTTTTTAATTTTTTAAAGTAAATAGTAAATACTTTTAATAACAATTTTTTTTTTTCAACAAATAGAAAGCAGGCTACTTCAATTGCTTGCAACAAGTACATGGCCAAATATGCTCCATTTGAGACTGAGGGTTCATCCCTTCCATGTTCTACGGATCAACAAGATGCTTTCATCTTCTTCAGTAAAAAAAACAAGATGCTTTCATGTGTTGGTGCTGATAGGCTTGAGACTGGAATGAGGGGCGCTTTTAGGAAACCCCGAGGAACATGTGCATGAGTCAAGTCTTGCTTTTTGTGTATTGTAAGGACAGCAAGAGCCATGTTGCAGAAGAGGATTTCAGTGAAATGTGCAGGTGAGCTGGGAGAGGAAGAAGAAGAAAAGAAAAGAAAATAGAAAGCGAGTGTCGGGGAAAAAAATATTTTAACTTTCCTTCTGTTGGAGGAATGGCATTCTCTCACCTCAGTGTGATAGCGTTACAATTGCAAGTGCATTTCCTTTACTTATTTACAAATCAAACATTATAAAATCATTACATATCCATTTAAATTACAGAGAAAGAAGAAGACTTCCACAATACCAAACCCCCTCTTAGTCAAAGCCAAAATCAGTACCCTGAGTGGATGTGCTCCCTTTCCTTAAACACGTTCTAAATGATAATAATGCAAAATAAATGTAAACCCTACTTTTTTTCTCCACTGTAGAAAAAGAAAATGAAGCAAGTCCTTCCCAAAGTCTTCCACACCAAATATAAAATATTATATCAAAACCTCTGCAACAGAGGAATTCGGTGGGCACTGATTGCAATGTTTTTGTAGCTTTCTGCATTATTAATACTTTTATCAAATCAATTGTTGGCATTTGGACTAGAGAGAGGAAGAGATTTAAACCTCTCAAGTGAGTATTAGTTAAGTACTATTTTCGAAAAAGAATTCATTTAAAATAAATAACAACACATTAAAATCTTTAAGATAATATCCAAAAACCTAACTCAGATCCCAACACAAGTAGAAGACAAAATAAACTTCATTTTCACTATTAAAGTCATTGGTGAAGTCTTCCACTAACCCAAAAAGTTTCCAATAAACCAGAAAAAGTAATTTACAAACTCATTGCATCAGCGTACGACTGCTTACGCAACGCAACTACGTTAGTGACCACCCACGATTCATCCTACCACGTTTCAACATGCCACTTTCCTCACTTCTTTTTTCTTTCTGCCTTTTCGTCTTTAATAATTCTTTTAAAGTATAAGATGTAAGCTTAACTTAATAAAGTATCAGACTAAGAACGAGAGAATAAAATTATATAAAATTGAAAATGACCGATTGATAGAGTGTGTAACAACTTATGCTAAACTTAGTGGTGGTTACCTCTGTTTAAGGAGGTGTGATATATGCTAAGGTTGCAATCTCATTTCCTTCCCCTCTTAAAATTCCTTATGTTTAATAAAAACAAGTGTATTCATAATGTTTGTTGCACACATCAAATGCACAAAACTTTGAATAATTGCCAATATATAATTTACTAGAACAAATATTTTCATTGAAAATTATGATGAAACTTTTACATATTATTAATCTATTCATTAAACTCTAATAATTTATTGGTTTTGAGATTTCGGGTTCAATTTATTTAATAATTTTTAATTAAAAAAATTTCAGAGACTTAAATAACTCAATTTGAAATTTACCATTTTTAAAATAAAATAAGCTTTCAAGATATATATATTTTTTATCCTTTTTTAATAACAATGTAAAGGTTGAATAACTTCAATAAATGGGTACCCAAAAGTGCAGTGATTAATTACCCGTCGGGAGTAGCTTCCCAAAAATCCGGACTCTTTGTGTATATAATGTGTGTATGTTTCTCTGGTCTCTAAGTTCTAAGTTAGAGCTAAAGCTCCTCATTCATCAGAATGGATATACAGTCAGAGGCGGCTCTAACTGAAGTAGTTGCTGATTCTGCTTCTACCAATGGTCATCACTGCGACTATCTTCACTACCCCCAAGGCAGCACCGCCATGGTTCAGTCTACTGACAACAAGGTACTTTTTCTTTCTCACCATTGTTATCTCACTTCCTCTCGTGTCCGTTGCACACGTATATGTATAGATTGCTCTTCTTCTTCAACGGATAGATTCTTCTTGCAATGGCTTGTTTCGAAACTTTGAGTTTCTGGGTTATGCGTTCATTATATCTGTTCTCTATCTCTTTCTCTATCAGTTTGGCTTGGAATAACTTTTTTTTTTACTGTATAGTTGGTTTTCATCCCGCATTTTGATCACTCTTATATACTTAACATGGACCAGCAAGTTCAGATATTGCAACCTGATGAGTTTTGAGTGGCTTATAATTCGGACGGTTCCTTTTTTTTTTTTTGATTGGTTCTATCTGTGGTTTTTGAAAATTTAATGGATTGGAAACCAAATATGTAAATTGACATATACTCTTGAAATCAGGACACTTTTAGTTGGAGCAATCTGATACTTGCATACAAGACTCTAGGAGTTGTATTTGGAGGGCTTGTAACATCCCCACTCTATGTATATCCATCAATGACTTTAAATTCTCCAACTGAAGAAGACTACTTGGGAATCTATAGCATCATGTTTTGGACTCTTACTCTCATTGGGGTTGTCAAGTATGCCAGTATAGCTCTTAAGGCAGATGATCAGGGTGAAGGTTTGTAAAATATTTGTCTTGCTAACATTCAAATTTTCGTGATTATGAGCTAGCCAGCATAGTTTATTCTGTATTTAGTTTCTGTCTGGTTTCTTTTCCAAGACCCTTATCTGTTTTAAGCAAGATAAGTTGGATGTTTTCTTTTCACTTGCTGGGTTTAAGTGCTTATGCTTATTAGTTTCTTGGATGTGCTTATGCTTATGGGGCAAGGCCCTGATAGTTGTTGGATTTGCAGTCCTGATTCTGTGTTTCTTTCACAACATAATTTGTTTTGATAATATGATTTGAATTCTAATTCTCATGGTCAAAACATTTTCACTTATTAGTTTCTTCGAGATTTTATCTCAACTTTCCATTAACAGGAGCTTAAATTTTACATTTCTTTTAAGCACTACTGCACATGATTTCCTGACTTGGCCAATGACTGATTGGATGCAGGTGGAACATTTGCCTTGTATTCATTACTTTGTAGAAATATGAATATTGGAATCCTTTCTTCTAAACATTCTTATTTAAACTCCAGTCGCTCACGATCTGTTCTTCATGAGGGGACTAAAGGGAAAAGCAGACTTGGCAAAGTGTTTGAAACAAGTATAGTTGCCAGAAGGTTGCTGCTTTTCATTGCTATGTTAGGCACATGTATGCTAATTGGCGATGGTATTCTTACTCCGGCAATCTCAGGTATGTTTGGTTTTTTGTTGTTGTTTTATTCGTAATTATTTGAGTATTTCCTTTTGACTTTCAAATGTTTTGACAGTGTTATCAGCAATGGATGGATTAAGAGCACCCTTTCCTTCTGTCTCTAAATGTAAGTATTTAAAGCTTTTAATCCCACCCTTGTTAGATGTATGCTGTGATAAGAAGCTATCATCTTAGTATGGTATTCTCTCAATTAGTCTGTTCTTTGTGTTATTAGAGTCTAATATGCCATAAATAACTGTTAAGATTCAAAATGAATAAACAAATAAAAAGAAACAGAAACTGATTATCATATCTGTTTGATTCACTTTTGATACTACCTCCTTTTTATGTTTTTTGGTTTTTTTTTTTTTTGGGGTACGAGAAAAGCTATCATATGGGAAACTTAAACAAGAGCTTTGGAAGTTTTATGAGTATAATGTATATCAGATAACAGCTTCATTGACTATAATCTTATTGCAGGTCATGATTTTAGTAATACGTGAGCATTTATCCTCCTTTAGCTTTACAAGTTGCTTATATGTGAATTGCAGCTTTAGTTGAAGCTCTTTCTGCAGTTGTTCTTTTTGTTCTGTTCCTGCTTCAGAAATTTGGCACCTCTCGAGTGAGTTTTCTGTTTTCACCCATCATGGGCGCATGGACCTTGAGTACTCCACTTGTTGGAATTTATAGCATTATACATCACTACCCCAGCATATTCAAGGCTTTATTGCCACATTATATTATCCGTTTCTTCTGGAGAAATGGAAAAGAAGGCTGGCTGATGCTTAGCGGTACCATCCTCTGCATCACAGGTAATCCTCTATTATTAAGTTTTATGTCATCATTGGTAAACTAAGTTACTTGATTGTTTCTATCTTGGTTTACATGTATGAGATTACCACTTTTGAGTATGACAAACACCAACCACTACCTGCAAATTGTATATTATGGTTATAACCTTGTAGATTTGAAGGAAATTTAGAGAGGGATGAGAAGGAATAAATATTGCTGCAGAAACATTTGTGAGCAACTAGATGTGAATAATGATTTGATGAGCTGGTTTACGGTCATAACAGGTGATAAGTTGCATTCATGATTTCATCCTGGCTCCTTCCTGGAACATGTGAAGGCTTCCATTTGTCCTGTAGGTGACACCAGTTACATCCATTTTAACTTAGTACAAATGGATAGGATGACAAGTGCATATACATGAGTAGCGACTAAAATTTGATGGTAGAAAATGAATTGCATAAGTTACAGAGCTCAGATAAATCCTTCAGTTGATTATAAGTGTGGGAATCACTATGCATCATCAGCTGCTTTTGTTTTTGACTGCAAATTTGATGGATCAGGAAGCAGACATTAATTTGCATAATTTAAGATTTTGTTTCCCTGTCAAACATAAAACTGATTTCCATAGCCTTTTATCTGGCTAAAAATATTATGTAGGTTCTGAAGCATTGTTTGCAGACCTGGGTCATTTTAACAGAAGTTCCATTCAGGTAATTACATATAACTTGTACCACCTCTTAGGCTTCCTTCTCTGTGCCTAAAATGGCCTCCTCACTCCTTTCTTACAGATAGCTTTCTTGTTTACAATATATCCATCACTGGTTCTGACATATGCCGGAGAAACAGCATATCTGATCAAGAATCCCAACGATCATAAGGATGCATTTTACAAGTCTATACCAAAAATAGTTTACTGGCCAATCTTTATCATAGCCACATCGGCTGCAACTGTGGCAAGCCAGTCACTTATATCAGCCACCTTTTCTGTCATCAAGCAATCTGTTGTACTGGGTTACTTTCCTCGGGTCAAGGTGGTACACACATCATCCAACAAAGAGGGAGAAGTCTACTCTCCAGAAGTCAATTACATCCTTATGGTTTTCTGTGTTGGAGTTATACTTATATTTGGAGATGGACAAGATATCGGCAATGCTTTTGGTATGGTAAAAAGAACCCCTCACCATTTTGCTTTTGATTGCATTTAACGGCTACTTTTAATTGCTTAAAATTTTAACAAATCTCTTGCTGTTGCTGGTTAATTAAACAATTTTCTGGTACTGAATAACATCTCATCTCACCAGTACCGTATCATGTTGAAGAATAGTGGCTAATGGCTAATTAAACTGAAGCTTTGTAGTTGTTTTCACCAGCAATGGTGTTTCTAGTGTCATCTTGATATTATTATTATTCTTTGATTTCAAATATTTAACTATGAAGAATCATACAAATTTAGAAAATCTTTCTTTCAGGTGTGGTTGTTAGTCTAGTCATGCTCATCACTACCATATTGCTGACATTAGTCATGATCATTATATGGAGAACGCCACCATGGCTGGTTGCTATGTACTTCTTCATTTTTTTTACAATGGAAGGCGTCTATGTCAGTGCGGTTTTGACCAAAATTCCTGAAGGTGGGTGGATTCCATTTGCCATATCTTTTATTCTTGCCTTCATTATGTTTGGTTGGTACTATGGAAGACAGAGGAAGATAGAGTACGAACTCACTCACAGGATTGACATGGAAAGACTTGGAGTGCTACTATCAGACCCAAGCGTGCGAAGGGTTCCAGGATTGTGCTTTTTTTACACGAATATACAAAATGGATTGACACCCATCCTCGGACATTATGTGAAAAACATGAGCTCTCTTCACAAGGTCACTATTTTTACAACCCTTAGATATATACTGGTTCCTAAGGTTGCTCCACAAGAGAGGATTGTGGTAAAACAGTTAAGCCCTAAAGGAGTTTATGCGTGTGTGATTCAGTATGGCTATGCTGATTCCCTAAATCTTGAAGGAGATGACTTTGTTAGTCAAGTTACTGATAGCTTGCGAGTTCACATAGAAAACTGCTCTTCTTGTTTAGATTCTGATCCTTCACAGGTTCAAGAGGAGATCTCAGAATTGAGAGAGGCAAAAATGGCTGGCGTAATTCATATTCGAGGGAAGGCAAGGTTTCACATAGGCAAGAACAGCAGCTTGTTTGACAGATATACGCTTGCCTTGTATGAAGTGTTGCACAATAATTGTAGGTCTGCACTGCCTGCTCTTGGCGTGCCGCTATCACAGCGTCTTGAGGTTGGGATGTTTTATGAGGCTTGAAGAATTGATTGTAACAGCGACATCAAATAGGAAAAAATTACTGCATAAGTTAAAGAAGCTTTGAACAAGCCATACCAGATCATGGTTTGATCATTTCCTAATTTACACAGGTTATTTCATGCTAGTAATTATACTGTAGTTACAAGAATCTTACAGGAAGTTGAAGAAACCAGCTCCTTTTATTCATGAATGTTCATGGCATGGCAGCATTTTGCTTTCCAAGACTAAAAGGAATAGGCCATTGTTGTCATAAACTTTGTACTTCTAGTTAAAACAGCACAGGGAAGTTAGAACATCACTGCAATTTCATTCATTTACCTATAAAGTATGAAACTTACATATCGAAAAGTTTAGTCCACTTACTGGTTTATACTGACCTTTGTTTCAAACTACCCACTGTATTCAAAACTAGTGACTATGAAAGAAATCACCTTCCTTTTTACGACTCAGAAGTTTTCTCAAAAAGTAGATGACAGCAAACACAGCTATTTCTTCTAATTCACCTATGCTCTGAAAAATAACAATTGAACAATGTTTGGTTCAAAATGCACTATTTCCATACTCCAGTTAGCTTCGATCTTAATTCCAGGGGCCTGGAAAGAGGTCATTCCGTAAGACAAACCCCCACCCCTTCCCTTACCCCACCTCTCTTTCAGAAATTGAAAAGAAACAAGAGTTCATTGACTACTAAAATTCAATGGAGGAACAAAGTGGTGAGACAATTTGAATCAAGCTTTCATTCATAAGAAAACTAAAGATACTAGCTTGAGTCAGATGGCATATATCTTATTATATAACTCATAAAGACACTCAACAGGATCTATAATGATACAACAGTACAGAAAGAAATCACAACCATGATTATTGGGACATAGAAAAACCTTCAAGAAGCCTGGTGGAAAGATAGGCTGCTAGGTGAATCAATCCTTACCAGGATTTCTTCATCAGCGCCAGATTCATCACTAGAATCATCATCTACATGACCCTCTTTTGTGTGTGAATCCTTCACTTGTGGTGGGGGAATCTGTCCTGTAAACTTTCTTGCTTCAAGGTTCTTCCTTAGAGTTGCAGCCCCTTCTGATCTGACAGAGACAAGCGGATGGCCAGGATATGAAGGAACTCTTGGATATGACAGGCTGTGTGCTGGCTTAAATAGATTCATCCTTGATAAACTTCGGCTGCGCCGTCGCACATCAACCTTGTCAGTGAAACAACAAAAAGGCAGTTAGATAAAAAATCAAGGCCTATGTTAGGACTATTTTCAAGAAATGAAAGGTATGAAGAATTTCTGACACCTCCCCAAACCAAATATAAAAAGAAAGAGGTGGAGTAAAAGAAATAAAAAGATTAAAAAAAAAACAAAAAACACACAAGAAAGAGCACAAATGGATATTTTCAGCAACTAAAGTATCACTCAATGGCAGTCACTTAGCGTCAACTGAACGGACTCCATGATACTATAAACATAACCGATAAAATAAGACAGAGGAAATTGACTTCTGCCTGCTGGTATACAATTCAATTTAAAGATAAGGGTGTATGTTGACTTAGGAGCAATCAATTCATCCACTTGACATACCATGCTGCCAAAGATGCTTAGCTGCATTGCTCTAGCAGACAATCTGTTTGCTTGTTGATCAGTTGCTCCATGATTTTGCACATGTTGTTTTGCATTGTAGAAATGTTCTGGCCAACTCATAAGACCTCCATGTTCTCTGCTTAAAGTTCTATGGGAATGATTGAATGAGGATGAACTTCTCTGCAGAACAGTATCAGCTTCATGCGTTGCAATATCAAAAATGATTACTCTAGCTCTTGTCTCAGCTTGATAAATTATGCTCCCTTTTGTCTCAAATTGATTCCAGGATTGCTGATGAGAAAAACTGGCTGTTGTGTCACCTGGTTTCATTAAACATCACTAGTCATACTTGATATTCTTCACCGCAAAAGGAGTATAGAATACTTAAATTTATGAAACGGCAATTAAGTTCCATTTGGCCCTATTAATTTCACAGCGGGGGTTATTAGTTGTGAATCTAATTACAATTTCCATCACTAAATCTAGTAAATGTAAAAGGTGAATTAGATGATTCAACTTAGGCCATAATTTTAAGCACAAGTCAACAGCATACTTCCATTTCTCCAGAATCAAATCTCTGTGCAGTTCATTATTTTATCAAAGAACTCAAAATGGATCTCTTAAATTTTAGAATCTGTTGTTTCCATAGCTCATTATACCAGTTTCTAATATTTTATTACAAGTTTGTTATTAATTCATCAACTGTTTTCAAAAAAGGCTGCCAAATTAACCTCAAAAAATGATAATTAATATTCTTCACAATCCTAAATATGCTCTATGGAACAACGGAGCAAAAGCCTTTGAGAACTAACTATAACTAAAGTTGGTAGGCACTAATCTTTTAAACTTCCAATGATCAGCAAAAATATTCTCTAACAATCATCCAATAACATTTTCAGCATCTTTTATATAACAATTGATTATGAGAATTAACACTTACCTAAAAATACATCAATACAAAGTGAGAGATGTCTTTCAAATTGTGACCAATACCAAATCTGTTTCTGTTTAACAAAAACTTATCCTAGTTTTATGATTTTTTGCATAGATCTTGATTGGAATTATCATGAAGTAAAGATAAACCAGTGAAATGTGTCAGCAACGGCAAGGGTCAGGCATTTAAAATATTATATTACACTTCTTCTATTGAACCTTTAACAAGTCGTTGAAGTTTCCTAGAAAAAACCAATGTTGCCATCCTCCTTTTCCCCCTTTTTAATGTGGATCATAGGTAAAGAGTAAGAAGTAAAAACTAGAATAACTGGTCTAGTGACGGTAAATGCAAGAATATGGAGACTCAGGGATTAGCTAGATAGACAAGAATATTCCTACAAGACTTAACTGAAGTATCAGTTCAAAAGTTCATGAGTGATAACAGAATTCCCAGACAAATTCTAGATAACAAAATGTTTCTTAAAGAGTTCCAAGAAGATGAATTTAGGTGCTCTTCCTGGACAACATTTGGGTTTCAAATTTTTTATAGGCATGAGTTTTATTTCTATAGGGAGTGTCTACTTGGCTATAGAACAGGTTGGTCTCATGGCTTACCGCTTGCTTGGAAACCAAGTAGGAATGTGGGATGAGGTTTCATTGCAAATGAGTGAAGTAGAATGGAGGAGTGCTACAGGGGAGAATTGGAACACGCCCTGAAGTGCAGAATGCTCTGGTAGGTGGAAAAGGTGGGAAGTAAAATCAGTAGGATGATAGGAAGAATGCTCTGGTAGGTGGAAAAGGTGGGAAGTAAAATCAGTAGGATGATAGGAAGCGTGAAGTAGAAACTTGGAAGCAAGAGGCAGAGGAGAGGAATGTATAGGCCAAGGGGTGTAGTTAATGTCTCCAAGAGGAAGATGCCAGCTCAATTTTATCACCAAAGTGGGTTGAAGCATTATAAAGCTGATAGGGTCCATAAGTCATTTCAGGCCATAGCAAATACTAATAATCATGACTAGGAAGGAAGAGGACAGAAAGGAAAAAAAAAAAAAGAAAAGGATTGAAAGGAAAAGGATTGAAGTTACCTGATGTATCTGCATTTCGGAAACTTTGAATTCCATGTGAAGGCCAAAGAACTGCAGGTGATGTGATGAGTTCATCTTGAACATTGAAAGGTTTTATGAATCCTTCTAACAAGAAGCCAATGGATTGGTGAGGAACTTCTATCGTTTCCCCTCTAATATATATTGTCATCATTGACCTTTCTGCTATAAGAGCTCTCAAATCTTGCAGTCCCATTTTCTCAAATATTTGAGGAACCAAGTGTTTGGCAAGGACAATAGCACTTTCCTGGGAGGGGGAAGGAAAAGTACAGAGAACAGAGATTGGATTAAACCAACTACAGAAGACAGAGTTGAAGTTACAAATGACACTAATACATGAAGAAAATCTGGCATCTGGCTACCTCAGAAGAGCAAGTAGCTTGGAGAAAAAGAACTCATGTTGCCAACCCAACTAGTTTAGTTTAAGGCTTACTTGAATAGTTGAGTCAAGCAGTAATAAGTTAGGATACATATAAGGTCCCAAAGACTTTGTACCCTGACAACTTCACAGTTTTAGGCTATAATTACCAGAGTTAAATAGCCAAATTATTGGCAATAATTTTACCTGCCACAAAAAATCTTCCACTGCACAATCTGACCTTAGCAATGAAAGTATTCTGTCACTTTCAATGAAAAAACAGAGAACCACAGAATCTGTGATCATGTCACACATGTATGGCTTTCCAATTAATACTTCATACAAGCCCAACGTACTCCCATGAGTAAAGGTAGGATGCAGTGAGTGCTTGTTCCTTCTGGTTTTACTGGTCCACTGCCAAATGACCAATTCAAACTCAAGACACATTTCCAAGAAAAAAAACTAAGTTGCATTTAAGAAGAACTAATCTCAAGCTCTGACTTGCATGTGTAAATTTGAGGCACCTTGACAACTCCATTTGATATAAGCCAAATACCCTTTGGTTTGGAGCCCTCTTTGTAAAGTGTCACACCACGTGTTTTCATTGTTTCTTTCGTAGAAGCTTCTAGTGGTTTGCGGGCAGTAGAAGGAAGGGCCCCTAATAAAGGATGGACACTTATCAGATCAGTTATTTTTGGAATCTTCACTAAGGGAGGATTCCTTAAAAGCTTCTTCAAGTCAGTCTGCGGAATGCAAAGGAAAAAATAATATCGCGTTATTAGTGTAATCACAATATCCAGGGAACAAACCAGCTTAATCATGCAATTTGACAAAGATCACCAAAAGCTACCTGGACAGCATCATGAAGATGAAGCATCTCTTTTTCCTCCAGTAACCCAACCTTCTCAAGGTTTTGTATATAATCAATCAAGTGGTTTAGTACCGAGTATGTCACTTGTCTTGTTTTAACAACACGCAAAATCTGAACATGTTTTCAGTGCAGCTTAATATGGCTATAGTAGAGACTACACAATAATATAGTCCTCCCACTAATCTCAAAATTCTCTTATTAAGAAAAACACTACGGAGATTGAGACAAGAAATGGAATGGGTAAATGCAATTGGACATGGTTGACAAACCTGAGGGAAAGTTATATGGACATCTTCCAAGAACTTTCTTGCCTCTTCGCCTTCAGCCTCACTTTCATTAATTACAACAGAAGCAATAAGACTGTCACCTAGACAGAGAAGTTAATGTATAAGAATTAAATACATTGTTTTAAGAAATTGAGTTACTCTACTGATCAAATTGAGAATATAGAAATGAAGCTGATTTGGAGAAAGATATTCTTTCATAGATATAGGTTTTTTTTCATGAACTGCTGCTTGCTTAAAACATAACACCTGTATCCCACCCTCCAAATGCCCAGCTTTCTCATAGCAATGAAAAGTATCCAAATCTAGGAAACATAAAAAACGAGAGCAAGAAAAAACAATTCAAAAACAGCAGTTGAAAGTAAAAGAACTGTGCCCCAATAGCAGACCTGTTTCGCTCTTCAAAGACACGAACAGGTGCAAGCGCATGCAAGCACACACACACAAAGAAATAGGAAATGCATTTTTACTCTCCATGCATTGAACCCCAAGGTAGTAATTTCCTTCTCACAATAATACCCAATTCAGAAACACATAGTAGCAGGGCAGGTGACCTTAAAGAGACGAGTTCTTTTTCCATATGTCCCATTTGATTATCAGAATGACCGGATAGTACAAGTAAACTGTCTTTCTTTCTATCTTTGTATAAGTTCACTGAGAAAATGTGTTCCTCATCGCTAGATCCATTGATTTTTCATGGCCATTTCCCAAAGGAGGAAAAGGCAAGGCAAGCAAATCCTCATATTCCTTGAAAAACCAAACATTCACAAAAAGATTTTTTTCCTTTCGGCTTTCACTTTATTTCTCAAACATGAAATGTTTAATGAGCTGATCATTTCAGTGCAAAAAGTTTACATAGAGAAATAACTGGAGTAGGGTTGGTTAATGAAGGCTGCTAGAAAAACTAAAATATTACTTTCACCCATTGTAGTTTCCTTCCTCTGATTTTAAGTGTATTTCGATGGAAATGATTTCATGGTCCATTTTTTTCATATCTTACCCTCATTTTTTGTCTTTCTTTCAACGAAACAGAGAGCTAAAGTTTACATCATAAATTTTGTTTCACAATTCGGCTCTGTCAAGAAGCATGTCTCACACTGTATTATATTATGCAGTCATGCTCTGTGCTTTCTCACCACCTGGTCCTTTCTCAGCACCCTGATAGGAGATCCATCTTGAATCAAAGCTTTCACCAGTTCCATTCATTAGCTTTGCTCTTCATTCCTTTTGTGCAAGTGCATATTCATTTTTAGAGATGGATCGCTATTTCCCTTACTTATTGCTAACTCATGCTGCCATAGATTCAGAAATCATTTTAATGGTATTGTCTCATTCTCTGAAGTCATGGATTTTTCATAAGGTCAGAAATAGAAACCTTAAATTTTAACATACTGGATGCAAAATATTTAGATAGCAGATATCCATGTTAAATGGTTAAGGACAGGTTTTGGGCTAAAAATTTGGGTTTCAGAATCAGAGTCAAGCACACTAAATAGTTACCATAATTTTCTCAAGCAACTTTAGAGGCATGCCAAAAATAAGAATTTATTGAACTGAAAACAGAACTTTTGTTTGTTGGATAACCAGAGAAACATACTGGAAAATGCACTATCTCCTTATTAAGGAATCCTGATGATTGAGAGCATGTTGATTCACAATGAAAATCCTTTTGAACCTAATACTTAAGTATAATAATTTTTCATGCATCTATCCACTCTCTGTAGTCAGACAAAGTCACCAGAGTATAAGTGCTTAACAAAACCCCCATAATATGTAGTGTTTTTGAAGGAAAGTCAAAGTTGGGAAATTCCCCAAACTTAAATCTGTAACATCCTGTTACAGAACCTTACATGAGACAACTTCAGATATCACATAAATTCCCTACATTAAGATTCCAAAAACTGAACATGTAATGAATTATAAAAGAATGACAACCCTTCTAACTTTTGAATGCACCCGGTCAAATTGTAAGGACTTATACATTAAGGCTTTGCAAGGAAGTGATTTACAAAGAAAAGAAGAAAAATGTCCATTAACATCCTCAGCAAGAGATAAAAGCCACTCAAATCAGGTAGTGAAAATGCTTGTGATGTTTATATGTTGCATGCAATATGTCCTAAAGTTTGCCATAGTTTCTCAGCTAAAAAATAAAAATAATTTGAAGTTGGAAGTCTATATTTTTGAAAGTAATGCATAAGAGCACAGAGTTGAAAATTCAAGTAAACTAAATAGAGGAAAAGAACTTTGTGAGAACATTGAGAAGAAAGCCAATAGGCTATACCAAAGGAAGATTATTACCTATAAAGTCATGAAGTTGCCGCCGTGCAATTCTATGAGCTCGAAGAAATGCAGCACAAACACAGCATGCCGATTCCAGCCTTTCCACAGTGAAATATGTAACTAATTTTTGTGGGAACATGCTTGTCTGGATAAACTTGTAATAATTTGGGAAATGAACATTAGATTTTAAGCCCTTCCAATCACATAAAGGTTCATCAGATGCAGCATCAATAGCTTCATCTACAGATTGCATCAAAAGATTTGCAGTACTCTGTGTGATTCTCCCTTCATCAAGCATCCCCCAGTAAGCTGACTGAACACCTGTTTGAAGAATTTTCAGCCCTAAAATTAGCTAGGAGAGTCACTTCTAAAGAGAGTAAATAGCATTCTCCCGCACAACTATTAAGCAACAATTTGACTTAAATCACATTTTAATATTCAAGAGCATGCTAGCAGCGTTTGCCATTCCAGGACAAAGTTAAATGCAATAAAAGGAGTAGCCAGTTACACCATAATTCTCAAAATAGAGTGATCAGAGAGATCCTCGGAGAAGACGCTGTGTGATCCCAGAATTTTATAAATAAAAAAGTAATTTTAGCAGGGAGTTAAGGAATAAAACTGATTGGTGAAATACATCATAAGTGAAAGCACCATTTGATACTTAGAAAACAAAGTCTTTGTACTTGCTACATTAGAACCATTACGCCAATCCATGACATCTCATCCGCAAAGAATCTATAAAAGCCTGTGTCATAAAGAGAGATGAAGATCACAGAGGAAGCTGGCAGGATTTAGGTTCTTGCTCTTTACATAGAAATCCAGCTCCCAGAGGATCAATGCATCAATGATTAAAATTGAGCAGAAATACAGGAAGCACTCTTGCACTGACAATCATTACGTGAATAATAAAAAATTGAGTAGCAAGAGGAAAAACAAGTGAGCTATTTACCATTTAAAAGCCGTATTCTGATATCCTTCAGATTTGTAGGGTCCAATGCAATATGAGGATGCACATGGTCCCCCTCCAAATTGTTTAAGCTTGCAATGTATCTCTTTACTGTAGGCCAATCAGCAGGTCCAAGTTCCTCATCATCTCCGAGGTCTTCAAAAGCCTCTAATGCCTTGTTCAACATTTCATACTTTGTGTAGTCCAATATACGCTTCTGTCATCAGTAGAAGCAAATTTAAATGCAAAATAGAAAAAGGATACTACAACCAAAGTGATGGAAAAGACAAAAAATCATCAAACACTGTTCTTCGTCTGGAACACACCCAAAAAAAGAAAAAGAAAGAAAATTCAACCTCCAATCAGAAATGCAACTAATAAATTAAGAATAAGCACCCATAATATATGTCAAGTATATAAGACACTTACATGTAGACCGCCCAAACTCAGCCCAAAAGTCTAACATGATATTAATGAGTGAATTTTATGCAAGTAAACACTATACTTTTGAATTCAGAAATTGCTGGATGCACCATTTAGGAAAAGAGCACGTTTTCCAGTTAATTTCTTTTAGCAATGATATAGGATTTTAATAATCGTTATAATTGACTACATCTCATCTAAAATTATCAAAAGATTTATCAGTTCCATTAAATAACGTTATCACCTTTGTATACCATGAGAATTCCCAACAAAGAATTTCAGCATAATATATTTTAAATGGTATTATCCCAAATCAGTTTTGAGTTTGATGTGGCCAAATGTTCAAGTTGGGCTGCTCTAACTACTGCCAATTATTTTTACATTACATGCTTCACATGGTATCAGAGGCCTAGTTTGTTTTCGTTGTTGCTTGTTGCCCCTCATTTGTTTGTCCACATGCTAGGCCTGTTTGTTTAGCTTGTTAGTATTGGGCCTACAAGTGAGTGAGATTGTTAAATAGTATTATCCCAAATCAGATAAGAATTGAGTTTGCAATAGTCATATATTCAGGTTGAACCCTCCATCCATTGCAAATTAATTTTGGGTTGGATGCTCAACAAAACAATTCTAAAAAAGATTTAGATATTCATCCAACCACTAGCCTAGAGTGCAAGATTTTCTGCCAAAAGTAGTATGTAATAAGCTCAAAACACTATCCATCAAAATCATTCAATATTAGAATATTTTAAATATAGAGCAACTAGCACACTATGTGGGGTGGAGGGACTTAAAATATTCAGGGAAGTATTGAGCAATTACCTTGGCTGCTGATAGTTTATCCATATCAAGAAAATGTAAAATGAACTGTGTAGTTGATCCATTGACAAAAAGTGTCAAGAATACAATTCCACCAGTGAAGAAAACAAACTGCAGTAAATTAAAAATATCAATGTGATTTTCCAGTTATACACCCCATGCCACTTCCAAGTATTACAATATGATCAGGATGCAAGTTGCAAAAACTTACCAGGCTTCCTGTTTCAGAACTGAGATTCAGTGAACGGTCACTGGCACGCTAAAAACAATCAAGAATTTAACAAATTAAAATTAAAATACTAACAACATATAAAAAATACTTCTACCTTAACATGATATAGCAGTCATAGCAATGCATGTAGATGATAGTGCATTTTGTTTGCTTTATACAGTAAATATTAACCTGCTTGAGAAGAATGTGCTACAAAGCTCACCTTTGGCCAGTTATATTCTTAGGAAGAAATGCTATGCTACATGAACATTGTAAAGAAACCAAAGTTTCAATACTAGATGGCATGTTGGTCCATAACAAAGTTACAATCAAATATTGTAAACGAAATGTGCAATTTATTGCCACAAAAAATTATACATTCAATACCAATTGTAAGCATGTATAATCAGCCATCAAGAAGTTTAATTCATTTAAAATTGTTATTTAGGAAGAGAAAACTCAGCATATTTCATTCATAATACATCATCTATATATACAGCCTAAACATCTCTAAAATAGGAGAAGAATAACGAAAATAAAGAAAATAAAATCCCTATTATTATGATGATTCCCAATCCCTATAATTATGGTAATTTCTAATTCCTATAATTATGTTAATTAATAAAAGAATATTTACACATTTCCTATTCTAGAACACACCCCCTCAAGCTGGAGCATAGATGTTAATCATGCCCAGCTTGCTACGAATATAATCAACTCGAGGTCCATTCAACGCTTTTGTGAAGATATCTCCTAGTTGGTTTTCAGTTTTAACATATCCTGTAGAAATGAACTTCTGCTGAATCTTTTCACGAACAAAATGACAATCAATTTTAATATGCTTAGTTCGTTCATGAAACACGGGGATTGGAGGCAATATGGAGAGCAGCTTGATTATCACACCACAGCTTTGCCGGCAGATAAGACTTAAGACCAACTTCACTTAATAGCTGATACATCCATACTACCTCACAGTATGGGATTTTAATGATTCCTGGTGATTTCTACTTCACTTAATTCTCTCATTCCCAATCCCTATTATTATGGTGATTTCTAATTCCTATAATTACGTTAATTAATAAAAGAATATTTACACATTTCCTATTCTATAACAAAAATATAAATATATAAACATATAAGTAAACTTGTACAACCTAATCTATGCAAACTTGCCTTAACTGATAGAGAAAGTGATAATGCAACAGCCCCTCGCAGCCCTGACCATATTAGAATGGCAGCTTCCTTTAAATCCAAACCATATCCAAAATATCGTAAAAATGGATATAATGCTCCAACAACAATGCAACGTGATATTTGCACAAAGATGTACAGAAGAATTAGATAGCCCCATGAATATCCTGAAGCAAAAACAGAGTAATGATGTTCTTTAACAGAAAAAGTGGTTTAATGGAAAGAAATAAAGAGCTTAGAACCATGAGAGTTGTGAAACTTTGTTACTTCAAGAGTGAAAATATTAAAACAAAAAACCTTGAAAAGAATGGACAAGCAATTTAAAGAGAAGATGATAAGGAGCACAGAACTGTAAGTGGTGTAAAACTTTCTTTTCTCCAATAGTTAAAATATGACTAACTAGAGAAAATACTTAAAAAGTTAGTAACCTGAAAACTTTTCCAAATACAAATATTTTATTAAAAGTGCATGAAAACAGTAATATCACTCCTTAATTTCCATATGAAGATGTATATAAAGCAGCATTTATCGAGTAACAAATATCCAAAATTTTTAATAGAATAATTTAATTTGGACATTACAAAAGACGTTCAAGGCAGGTGCAATTTTTAGCAGGAGCACACGTCCTTAAATGTCAACTTTATAGAGCTTAGTGTGCTTTCATTTTTTTTTTTTTTGGCTCAGCTTAGTAGGCTTTCTTTTATAGGATAATATAGGAGTGATTTAGAATCATAGTTTCTTTAAACTAATAAATAAGATCCCTAAGTTTATGATTTTTTGGCTGAAAGTTAGATCTCTAAGTTGATGCATGTTTCTTCACTTCCTTAGTTTTCTATATATATTTTAGCAGGCTCTTTTTTTTTTAATCAATTGTTCTAGTATGCTTATTGCTATGAAAAGGTACTGATATTAAGTCTAATATCCAATTTATAAACTTGTTTTGTCCCACATGGTGATTTTTCCTCTTTTACATCTGTTAGTATTGGACCGCTATAATCATGTCTATACTAAAATCAATTAGCAATCAGTGGATGTACTGAAATGGCCATGGACAATGCGCATTTTGTACCGTCCCCCGCCTCTCTTTCTCTCTCTCTCTCTCTCTGTTAGACATTTATACGCCTATTTCTTAATGCAGAAGGGTGAGAGAAACATGAAAAAGCCTTTCACACCCCCAATTAAGGCAGCAATTCATTATCGATTTCAAATTTGAAAGAAAGGAAAATAATTTTTTTCTAAATTTGACAAATCAAAAGTGAGCAATACCATGGTTCTCAAACATCTTATCATTGCCAAGAACACCTTCAGCTATAACAACTCCACTGCAAAAGCAAGAGAACAAACAATATCATAGTTAATGTAAGATATTTTTTATCACTCAAAATGTTATAGTTCATTGAAGGAAACAAACTAATCAAGAAATCTTTTTCCCCCTTTTGAAAGCAGATAGGGGGAAAAATAAAATAAGTGCCTTGACTCCCATGTGTCTCTAATTTTGCTGCTAGTCTGATTTTAGTTTACAACTCTATTAGTTATTTCAATTGCTTTCATGATGTCAGATTTTAGACAAAAGATATATGTATTGGCCAACAAAAAAAATATATATATATGAAACGACAATGAGATGCCAAATTGCAAATTTCTATATGATTAAAGTACAATAAAGAACTCCTTTAAGTCTCCTTCTAGTAGATTTAGAAGATTCAATCAGTTTAACTACTCTCCAACATAAAAAGTTAAGCTTTGTAATAGGGGGAAGCTAAATGTCTTTTACATAAGTAAAATATTTATTTCCTTCAGCAGAGCAAAGACTTCTTTTTCCAATTAAAAAACTTGAGTATTAACAACAATTGAGATCTCCTCTTAAGATAAAACCCCCATTCTATATTTGAACAAACTTCACGAATTTCGGTTTAAGAGCAAAGGATGTAAGGGAACACCTTAACCACTTCTTCAAAGGCATCGCAATCCAGGAACTAGTCTGTATCATTCCTTCTTCATCTTATTGATGAGCAAAACTGACGGCTTATACTTTTTGAAACATCTTCATACAGTTTTATAAAGGTATTTTAGATGTCTTCACTCTGTTGAAAACGATCATTTAGAAAAGCTTATACTATTTCTCTCTGAAGAACACAAGCTCTTTGAAACCATTTACAATTGTTAGATGTGAGATCCATCTTCTTGGATGTGATGATTAGGACCTTTAGGCATGATGCCTCAATATTATTTCTGATATCTTTTATCTAGTCTCACCGATGGGATTTATTCTAACCTTTGTAGTACTTGACCAGCTATACTCAATTCTAAGCTTCAAAGCAACTGCATAGTAAATCAGAACTGTAAAAGATTCTTAATTAGAACTTCAACTGTTGAGTATTAAGAACCTGCATTATTTTGCTACAAATAATTGATTCAAAAATGAAACAAAGAAATAATATCGGTACCAGCTAAGAAATACAAGAAGCACATCCACACTCTACTTCGGAAAGGGCAAAATTCTAAAAAGTCCTCTTTCATACTCTTTGCATATATAAATATATATATATATGTGTATATGTATATATATATATATATATATATATATATATCTATGAGTCAGAAATGAGTTAAATCACAAGATAAGGATTTTAAATGCTACAGTAAGGTCTTACCTCAGGATGAAAATTAATGTATTTGCAATATAAGCAACCATTTCCCTGAAGAAGGAAAAAAGGGAAAACGAGAATAATGAATATAAGGTAAAAGGTCCAAGAAGGTTATTCCAGAAAACATATTACATATATCTCAAAAAATCAAAGATGCATATAATTCCACTAAGACATCCCATATTACTAGTGATCAAAGTAGACACTGCACAGCATAATGTAAATGGCTTTTCTTCCTTCTTTTGTCAACAAAATAATTCAGACATATTAAAAAAAACTGCATACTCCACTTTCACCTTTGAAATCATTAATCAGACAGAAAATTACACTAAACTAGAAAGACACAAGGCATACCAAAAGTGATGCAAGCTCTGCTGACCATCACCCTTAAAGGCTGTCTTTGCAACAGCAGCATAAAACCTGTCCATAAATCAAGGTCACAAGAGATTTCTTTTTCTGAATTAGTAAAGGAATCATATAGAGCTGTTCTACTTACATTCCTAAAGTCATCACTGCCAAAACACCAGAAACATCAACACCTTCTTGAGCCTATCGCATAAAATGCATATTAATATCTTGTCCATAAAGCTCTTTCAGCATATGCTACATGCCATTACATTCGACAACTAGCATAAGAAAGATGCATCTTACTCATGAAAAATATAAGAAAATAAACTGATGGAAAAAAATCGTTGATAACAAGATTAAGCTTGGCGACAAATAGATAGTCTCCAAACTCAAATATACAAAATCATGATGCTAGATTTAGTTTGTTAATGGTTGAAACTTTAGCATGTGATAACTGAGTAAAAGATGAAAGGCTTATTCCCATAGAATTCCCTAGAAGATGAACACAAAAAAAGGAAAAAAAGTTTCTGAACCAAAGATTTTTTTTTTCTTATTTTACTTTTAATGGTTAATTTAGAGGATGGGGATTTAAACTTGGACCTTCTCAATGTGGGAGAGTCATGGCTACAAATTGAGTCATGCCCTCACTAAAACTTAAGATTTGATTGTTTCTCATGACTTTTTTAACCTGATATTGTTCTCTATTATGTAAGTTGTTTCTTGCTTATATAAAAATATAAGATTGGAAGCTCAGTTGCTTAAGTAATTGCATTGAGAGCAAAATATAAAATAAATTAAAAGAACCCTCAAGAATATTATGGGATTCTTGTCTGTCACAAGCAGAGCAAAAAAGGAAAAAGTGAACAGATCAACAGAAACAAAAATACTTCAAGAGAATGGAGAGAGATAATAAGGGGAAAAAAAGGAAAAAAGGAAGCCAAACAAGTATTGAGACTCAAGATTTAGCTCTTCAATCTTGGCTGTCATTTGAAGCTCTTAATTAAGAAACCTTGAGTTATCATTAAGATTTTACAAAAGATTGCAATAATGGAATCTTGCCAATGTGTATGGGTATGTGATTGAAATGCTAATGAAAAGGAATAATAAAATTGGTGTCCAAAAGTTTCGAAAGAAACATACAGTGAAGTAAGCAATGTAGCTCACAGCAAGTGTCAACGCAATCTCTATCACAGTATCATTGAAAATAAATCCAAGCCACAATACAGATGCTATCCCAAAAGCAATACCGATGCCTACACTGAACCAAGAAGAGGGTCTTAAAACCAGAAAAACATCCATCACAGTTGTTCAAGGAAAATGAATGATACTTACGCTCCAAGTGAGACTTTGGCCAGAAATTCAATAACGGCCTGCCAATTAAAGCTCTGCCCCATGACCATTTTATAGAATAACTGATAGACCACAATTGCTGTCCTGGACACACAAATCAACCACAATTATAGAATAGCAAATATGTGAAAGACATCATGAAACAAAATGAAATATTTGATACATTTAGCAACATGTTGGCTTCACATATCTGATATATCAAATAATATGCAGAGTATTTTATACAGCATAATATCAAAAGTTCAAAGAATAAATTTCTAAATAAATACCCATCATTCATCAAGGATTCTCCTTCAATTATAGTGTTCAGTTTCTTGCTTGCACCAAGCTCCTTCAACAAAGCCACAACAGCCACAGGATCAGTAGCACTCAGAAGTCCTCCAAGCAACAGTGATGTCGTCCAATTCCACTCATATGGAAAAATGAGCTGCAGGGTAAATATAGCTAAAGTAATTACAGAATAAGAAACCATCTTTCCCAGCAAATAAGGTGGAATACCTTCAGAGCAGATCCAAGGCAAAAGGTTGAAATAAGAACTCCTGGACCAGCAAGTAGAAGCATTTGTGCCATACATCTCTGTTAACATAGAAGCCACAGTTTCCGCAAAGTCCAATAAGGTTTTAAGTCATAACCTAATGACTACCATATTGTTACACACATACACCAGCGGAGGTAAAAGGAAAAATTTTGGCAATCTTTTCCTTTTATTGAGAAAAGAACACTCAAAGGGGCGAATCCAAGTATACAGAACAAAAAAAAAAGCCTTTGAAATTAGCTACTAGCCTAAAACCATAAGTAGATCCCAAGAATCTGAAACATTCCATATACACATGCGAAGGGGGAAGAAAACTAAAGAAAGAAAGTAAATAAAGACTAACACTTTGATGGGATTGGGGGGATGAAGGTAAGTGCAAACAAGTAGAGGGTTAGTAAAACCTTCTCCGTCTCCTTCCTCCTTCACTTCACTCTCACCATTCCCTCTCCTTTCCTCTTCCTCCAAGTCCAAATCATAGAAAAAGGGTGATGAATGAAGCAAGAAAGTCAACAATCAAAAATTAGAGAAAAAATGCTTTGATTCGGACAAAACTGCCTAGAGGAGAGAAGAATGAGAATTCACAATTCACATTCTTCCTTTCAGAGGATATCAATAAGCTAAGATTTTAACATTTTTACATAAGGCGCCTTTAAGCTGAGCTTGATTAGAAGGTACTGAGCATCTGACTAAAACCAATCAGCTATAGTTTGAGGGACTCAACCTGAAGACAAGGTCACTACAAATCCCAAACTGCATCTATATTGGATAACACCACTTAATGCTCCCCTGCACATGCAGGCATGATACTAGCAAACAAGAGAAATGAACCTATAATTATTAGGTGGAGGACTGCACAGTATAGTTGGAGTCTGTTTGTCTGTTTGTGTATGCACTACACCAGTCAGACAAAAAAGAGGAAGAGAGGATTTTGAATGCAAGAACTCAAACGACTGGTCATTTAAGAGGCAAGCTTTTTTTCTTTTGTTTTTTTGGTTCCCCTGTGAATATGAGTAGTCTGGTGCACAGATGAGCCAAAGTAGCAAATACAGACCTTTATCTGGTGCACTTCCATAGAAAATGCACTCTCAAAAAGTAAGGCGGGAAGAAAAACAGCCAATAGAAGGTCAGGATCAATACTGTTCCCTGCAAATTAGTAGTAACACCCTTAGTTTTATAGCTAATTCTTGATAAACTAGAGGTACCTTTCAGATAATAATATCCCAAGGGCTTAAATTTGTCAGAGGAAGAGGATAAAAACAAGTTGGAACTTACAAAGACGAATGCCATCACCAATTTTTCCTAATTTATGGCTTGTACCATATTCTGCACATAAGGCACCACATTTAGAATGAGTAAATAACTTCTATGGGGAACAAAAAAAGAATGAAGGAAAAAAAAAACAAAGCATTTACACATATTTAGAAGTTATGAAATTCAGATTGTTTCATGTGAGATTCACAACAAGGATAAGCCATAATTTCTGGAATCTTCAAAGCATGTGCCAAGTTAGTTTTTCAAAAGTAAATATGAAAATTATAATTCCAGTCAAGGAAAACATTTTTTATGGCTGTGCTATCCTGGTTGACAACTGAGATCAATATTCACTTATAACTGTAAACTCACTTCCACTTAAAATATGTTCAGAATTGAATTAATATATTATATATATATATATAATATAGTTATTATAT
>NC_030851.1:37384950-37395510 GCF_000208745.1 Theobroma cacao
ATATATATATATATATATATATATATACACACACGCATACATAAAAAATATTTTAATATATAAAATAGCAATTATATTTCTTATAAATTAACACAATATATAAACTATATATATTTAAAGACATTACAAGTTAATTAATAATAATAGTTTCATGAATTAATTTAATTAATTATAAGGATTTGTTCTTAATTTTATGAAATTAAAAAAAAAATTTAGGTTCTAAAACTATTCTAATCTCAAAAGCTTTCTTTAAGTATATATATTATAAGTTTATATAAATAAATGTATATATATTTATAATTAATAATTTATAAGTCATAATTTTTGTAATGTTAATACAAAATAAAAGTAAATATATGTATATTAAAAGTACATATATAATAGTAATTATATTCCTTTATAATATGATATAATATTTAAATTATTTAAACATAATTAACAATCTAATAATTTTTTAATTTAAATATATTAATGTCATCATATTAATAATTAGAGTAATCATACTTTTCATATATTTGTTAGGTTTTAATAAAAAAAAATTGCTTGTAAAGTTAATAGAAATTGTAAATTTTTAATTGAATTATTAAAATAATAATAAAATATTTATAAATATTAATCGAATTCGGGTAATGGGTACCCAAGGGGTGGTACCCAAACCCACCCGAACTCGATTCAAGTAGTGAAATTACTACCCGAATCGTACCCGAACCTTTTTATGAAGTACCCTAACTCGGTGTAATCGGGTAGGGTACCCGTTGATATCCATAATCACACAAATCCCAAGTGACGGCTAAAGTAAGTCTAACTTTATTCAAAATCAATTAATATAATTTTGAAAAAATAATCAAAACCTCTGTAACAGATAAATAATATAAATAATTTTTAAGCTTATTCATTATATGTTAAAAACGTAGGTAATTTTTTTACTTATTTTTACATCAATTGTGTTAAAGGTTTTTCAATAACAACTTTTATCTTCATTATTATTTATTTTTTAATTAAGATTTAAAAATTTTTTGTTTTACCTTTATGAGTTTTTACGTCAATTCTTACAGTTTTATATCAAAACTTTTTAATGACAACTTTTAACAATAATTATTTTTATTTTTTTTATTATTTATTTTTAAATTAAAATTTATAAATCGTTAAAAACTTTTAACTCAAAAATATAAATTTAAATGTTTATCTTTCATTAAAATTAGAATTTTATGATTTATTTTACTTATTCCATTAACTCTCATATATTTATGTTAAGATTTTAAATATGCTTATTCCAATCTGTACGAGTTGTTGCATTAATTATTATAGTTTTATCTCAAGTCTTTTCAATGAAAACTTTTAATAATAATTATTTTATCCTTATTATTATCTATTTTTAAATTGAAATTTATAAATTGTTAATTAAATACTTTTAGTTCAAAAAATAATTTTATTTGTTTGTTTTTCAATAAAATTATATTTTTGTGACTTAATTAACCTCTTACACATTTACTTTAAAATTTTAAATATATTTCTTTTACTTTTATGATTTTTTACGTAAATTCTTATAACCTTATATCAAGGTTTTTCAATGATAACTTTTAACAATAATTATTCTTATCTTCATAATTATTTATTTTTAAATTAAAATTTATAAATTGTTAAATAGTTTTAGTCCAATAATATAAATTTAAATATTTATTTTTTATTAAAATTAGAATTTTGTAACTTAATTAACTTGTAACATTAACTCTCACACATTTAAATTAAGATTTTAAATATATTTGTTCTACATCTAAGATTTTGAATTACGATAAAGCTTCTTAATGACAACTTTTAACAATAATTATTTTTATCCTTATTATTATTTATTTTTAAATTAAAATTTATAAATTGTTAATTAAATACTTTTAACTCGAGAATATAAATTTAAATGTTTGTTTTTCATTAAAATTAGATTTTTGTGACTTAATTGACCTGTTACATTAATTCTTGTACATTTACATTAAGATTTTAAATATACTTGTTTCACCTTTATGAATTTTTACGTCAATTCTTATAACTTTACGTCCATTCTTATAACTTTACATCAAGACTTTTTAATGACAACTTTTAACAATAATTATTTTTATCTTTATTATTATTTATTTTTAAATTAAAATTTGTAAATTGTTAAATATTTTTAACCTGAAAATATAAATTTCAATGTTTGTTTTTCATTAAAATTAGAATTTTATGACTTAATTGACTTGTTATATTGTCTCTCACACATTTATGTTAACATTTTAAATATTCTTATTCCACATTTATGAGTTTTTATGTTAATTCTTACAGTTTTACACAAGACTTTTCAATGATAATTTTTAATTATAATTATTTTTATCCTTATTATTCTTTATTTTAAAATTAAAATTTGCATATTGTTAAATACTTTTAGCCTAAAAATAAAAATAAAAATAAAAATATTTATTAAAATTAAAATTAAAATTTTTTGACTTAATTGACTTGTTACATTAACTCTCATACATTTACATTAGATTTTAAATATGCTTGTTCCACTTTTATAAGTTTTTACATCAATTTTTATAACTTTAAATTAAAGCTTTTCAAATGCAATTTTTAAAAATAATTATTTTTATCCTTATTATTATTTATTTTTAAATTAAAATTTACAAGTCGTTAAATACTTTTAGTTTAAGAATATAAATTTAAACGTTTATTTTTCATTAAAATTAGATTTTTATGACTTGATTGACTTATTACGTTATCTCTCATACATTTACATTAAGATTTTAAATATACTTGTTCCATCTTTGTGATTTTTTATGTCAATTCTTATAATTTTATGTCAAGGCTTTTCAGTGACAACTTTTAACAATGATTTTTTTATCCTTATTATTATTTATTTTTAAATTAAAATTTATAAATTGTTAAATACTTTTAACTTGAGAATATAAAGTAAAATATTTGTTTTTCACAAAAATTAGATTTTTTTTTACTCAATTGACATGTACATTAACTCTCACACATTTACGTTAGGGTTTTAAATTTATTTGTTCTACTTTTATAAGTTTTTATGTTAATTCTTACATTTTTACGTTAAGTCTTTCAATGGTAACTTTTAATGATAATTATTTTTATTTTTTTATTATTTATTAGAGAGTCCTCATCTCCTTGGACTTTTTAATTTTTTTAATTTCATTTTTTATTAATCGATTGAATGTGTTTATGGGTTTCTTTATTGGTTTTAAATTCATAGTTGCAATTTAATCTTATAAATTGAATAGTCGTTATCAGTTAGGTGAAAAATGATGACTTTAGTGCACAAGTTGCCCACAAATCCCCCTTGGCTTGCTTTTCCAAGATTAGAGATAATGATATGATGTACTCCTTCTTGTATTTTTGTTTCCATTTATCTTTTTTGAGATACTTTAAAATTGTTTTTTCCTTGTTGATCAATATTTAATATTTTTATATTTTTGGTACTTATTATTAATTTTATTTTACTTTTTTAATATCATAAAAATAGTTTAAATTTTTAATATAAAATAACTAAAGTCTTTTTTTTGAAGAAATTGTAATAAATAGTCATCCTCAAAAGCTCATTTTAGAAATAGCCATGAACGGTTTTTATCCAATTTTAGTCATGAGATGACAAATATACTCTTAAAACTATTTCAAATAAATTATATGCTCTCAATTTTTCTCTCGTGCTAATTGTTTGCTATGCTTCCCATTTTTCTCTCTCACTATTCAACTCTCTCTAATTTTACCACCACCACCATATCTCTGTCTATCTCTCGTCATATCGTCGTCGATTTACAGATCAAAGAGCATGGTATGGAAGATAATAACATATTTTCGAGTTTATTAGTTTACATTCACAAAACTTTCTCTTTATCTATCTCTCGCCATCTGGTCATATCATCATTGATTTACAAATTAAAAAGCATGGTAGGTCAATAACAATATATTCTTGGATTTATTAGTGTTGAGTTTTTCAGTGATTTAAATTTAGTAGAATATGCCTTAGCTTATAACATTAATAGGAAGAAGGAAGCTTTGGCGTGTAATATCTAGTGCTAAAGCTTTTTTGTCCTGAAGTGTAATATCTGATGTTAAAGTTTTGGTCTTGACGTGTAATATCTGGTGTTGAAGCTTTAACCTTAGCATGTAACATTTGTTACTAAAGTTTTGTGTGTAACATCTTCTACTGAAGTATGTAACATCTGCTTTAACTTGTAGTATCGTTTTGTTTTGTTTTGTGCTTTTTTTTTTGTTAATAAGCATAGCATTGAAGTTGTTTCTTTGTATTTCACTACAATAGAGTTAAAACATGTAATAATTTTTTTTTCAATTGTTTTTCACTAGGATATAAATTTTTAAAGTTAACACTTTCACGATAAACATAAAATTTAAAATCAAAAAGGAATTTGACATGAAAATAAAGATATATTAAAAAATTATTCAATATCAACTTTATTGTTGAGATGAAATGGATTTGAACAAAAAAATATTATCTAAACTCTTTTAATTTGGATAATTAGCTTTTGGGTTATTTTATTTATTATATTTCTTGTAATCATAAAAAAAAAACATGCCATGTAATAATTTTTTTTTCAATATGACATTTAACAATACTTTTTTTAACATATGAACTTGATTACGAGAAGGTTTCATTACGTACAATTTTATTCAAAAATCTTTTTTTTGGTTAAAAATAATTAAAATTAAAAAAAAATATTTTCAAAAACACCTTATCTTTAAAGATTAAAAAAAATCATTCTTTTTTTTTTTCTTATTCAGGCTTTAACTTTAAAAAGGTCAAAACTTTTATAATCAAACAAGTCAGAAGGGCAATCGGTTTGAGACTCTCTTGTATGTGCTACTAATTACTTGGTAATAATAATAATTATAATAATTTGGTGTCTATATCAAGTTTGAATTTGAACTCTCAATGGATGTTACATAAAATAAGATATAAATTTGAAGATGGTAGATTTAAATATTCTTAATATTATGATAAAAAAAAAACTTGTATTTTTAATATTTAATAGACCAATAGATGATGATTCTCATAGCTCACATGGGCGGCGAATTCAAACAAAAAATTGCTCCTATTTTACTAAATATTTATATGTTTCCTTAGATTAGATGTGCAATTACAATAAACATGTCGACCTGTCTTAAATAAATTTATTTTATTTTATTTTAAGATTTTCATCTCAATATTTAGATTGTTTAGAATTTAAATAAGGCTTTTCCACAGAATATTCCGTAGTAGTCTAAAACAAGTTTAGAAATGTTGAATCCTTTTGGAGTGATTTGAAGCTAGACATTTTGGCCATATGAATTTATTCCTTTACTTTCTTAAGAAGCGAATCTGATTCTCTCAGGAATAAGTCCTCTTCTGATACCTCTTCATCAAAGGAATCAGCTTGTGTCCTTGCGTCACCATATCTTAAATTGGTTGAAACGGGATCCCTATTATTTGCGTCACCATGCGGTGCAACGTGTCTGTAGTACAACTCCACCGATGAAGCGTCTCACCAACGCCAGTGATTGCTCGTATATACTTAAAAAATATATAGAGAGAGAATAAACTTTTGATCTAGTTTGGTAATCTTTAATTGTATGTCTTGATTATGGTTTATTAATTTCGTGAACTTTTGCTAAAAGTATTTGATCTGATGAATCAATATTTGAAACTTGATTCAACCACAAGTCTCAACTTTCAATATTAATTTTATTCTAATTGAAATATTAGTTTTAATTTAGTTTTGCCTGCTTACACTAAAGGAGGGTTTGGTAGTTTATTAAGAATGTAATTATTGATAATGTAATTAGTGAAAAGATAATTTTATAGTTTTTAACATAACATAAAAAAAATTAGAATTGTAAGAAATATGATCGTAAATTTGATTTGGAATCACTTTATTAAAAATATAGTATAAATTTATAAAATTAATTTTATGGATGAAAATATAAAATTGAATGAGTTTATATTTTTTAATATAAATTTTTAATTTTTTAAATTTTATTTATTAAAATAATAAATAATAACATGACAAAAATAATATAATATTTGAATGTTAGTTATTTAAATATTAAAATATATGAAATTATTACATATTTATTTTTAGAGAATTAATTAAATTTTAAAGATTAAATTAATTAATTTAAATTATTTTATAAAAATATTAGTTAATTAATTTAAAATAATTTATCGATTAATATTGAAATTGTAGCATGGTTACCTTTTCTTCAAGTTATATCTGGGTATCAAGTTCCCACACAATCCACAACTTTCTTTCTTTTTTATTTTTTCATGTTTTGCTCTTATTTCTTCCTGCACCCATCGTCGTCCTCGATGGACTCAAGGCTCTTCTTCTTTTCTTCTCTTTCTGGTTTGCTCTCCTTCCCCTGACTCCCATCACCAGATTCAAATCACCCCTCTCCTCCCAAAAAAGGTTCAGCTTGAAGGACTTTTTGTCATTTCGGTCCACTTTCCTTTGTTCTAGTCATGGGAAAATAACAACATTCCCTCTAACAAGGGAATCACGGTTGTTGCCCGCTGACATCCACGAAAAATACATTCTCAACAATTTAACATACCAAATGGCACAAAATCTTTCCCACTAATTAAAATTTTTGTAAAGTGATTCATTTTCTACGTACCAAACGCCTCCCAAGCATCTTAACAAAGAATGGCCTGAGTTGGAAACTCTTCTGACCATTCTTTATCAGTGTTCAACTGATGTCCGTCCCGAATGTACATTTTGACTAACACAAAGCCTTAGTGGAATATTTATGCCATTCCCGAAAGGAACAATTTAGTGGCTTGAAAACCTTCCTTTTCGGACAGCATGAATATTAGTTGAAAAACATCAGAGCATTTAACAATTCGAATTCGAAATATTTTCTTTCCAAATTTATACTTTAAAATAAAATCAATTAAGAAATCAATAATAATAGGAGAGAGCTACTTTTTCAATATCTCTGCTACAATCCAATATAGAAACCTATATAATTTTAATTTCATATTAAATCTTGGGGGTCGGCACTAGTCTTTGTTCAGTTAGGTCAGGCTTGGAGTTGTTGTCTGCCTAGATATTGTATAGAAGATAAATACATTAAGAAAGATAATGACTTCAAGAACCATACTCATCAACCCATGAGCCTACAAGAGGAGAGAGGACCTCATATTTCTCAAGGTCTTTTTCATCATCACAAGTCAAAATCATGTTATGCTTGTATTGTACGGTCTCAAGAAATGTTTTATTCCTTGATGATAAATGAAAATTCTATCTTATCTTTCAATAAAAAAAAATCATATTATGTTTAATAAAATGAAAATGACTTTTCAGCCACAAAAAATTAATACAAATGACTGTTTAACGTATTGTAATCTTCTCAAATCATTCTATACTTTATGAGACGGGATCATATCTGCAATGTATAAACACCCAAATATACATGTGAAATCTTTATCATAATTGGAAAGAAAAGCATTTTTTTATTAAGTTAGGTAAAGCAGCTGGCATTAGGTTGAAGAGACTTTGTTTAGTGATTAATGTAAACTATTTGCAAACAACCAAGTATACATATGAAATCTTGATTATAATTTTAAGTATTAAAGACACAAAAAAAAAAAACTATTGCTATAAGATGTTGAGAAAGATATTTGCAATGTGCAAATTTAACTTGTGAAATGTGGCATGCACCATTTATTGCAATATCATGTTAGAGAACGAGTACCATCAGCCTTATCTGTCAAGTACCTGATAAGAAGCGAGTAAACAGACAAGAAGAAAGAAGCAGGAAGCTTCGACCATTAACATCAAGCACTTGTAAAGACCGAATTTCTCTTTCTCACAAATGAAAGAAAATGACAAGGAACACTAACTTGTTCAAATAGCAAGAACTGAATCATGGGTTTTGGTTATATGATCAGGGTTGCACGGACATATAGTGGAGTGGTGTTAAATGACACTATTGAAATGTTAAAAATTCTTATTAATTATATTATTTATATTAGAGTTTTATATAATTAATAATATTAATGAACTCATTAATTTTTTTACAATTTTGTAGATAATGAGGTCAAAGACTCTAAATCGAAATAAATTTAATTATAACACTATTTAGAAAAATTTTGAATCTATATTATCCGCCTGGTATATAATGAATTTTTTATACTTGTACATTGAGACAAGACAATGGCTAATGCTCGGTATTGGTGGGAAATTGGGAAAGGTCAAGGCTCAATCCTCGTTGCCCTAGGAATAAAAAAAAAGGGCAAAGAATAGCATTGACCTTGGATGCTGGGCCTCAAAGATAAACCTTAACAATAGACGAAGATGGACTGATTGTTTGTTGGTTTTGTTATGGTGAGAGGGCCTTGGCAATCTTTGATTTCATGTCCTTTACTACTCTTTTGTTCACACCCACTTGCCTGTTTGGTTCAAGACGACTTTGTTTGGTTTAGATTGGGTTTCGGATACTGATATTTATTGGGTTTGTATCTTTTGTTGGACTTTTCTTCATCTTTATCTTTTGCTTGTATTGGGTTTGTATATTGCAAAATTTTGGATTTGTCAAATATAATTACTTGGATGGATATTTCATTAATTTATCATAAGAATTACAATGGGAGCTCATAACAGATACACTTTAATCAATCTCAATAAAATTGAATCACCCTATCACATTATACATGTAAGAAAGGCCTCGTTAAAAAACTTGGTTTGGCATGTCCATTGTATCCCTAGAATAGCTGTTCTGCATCCAAGCCCTTTGCAACTTGCGTTATCATCTGAGCAGCTGCATCACACTCTCATTGGGCAATATTCCAAAGACCTGCAACTTATTTCCTCTAAAGCCATTAAATAGTCTTCCACAATATTTCCTAGAGCTCCACTATATTTCTTGTGATTAACTTATCCAACCACTGTCTGGTTGTCAATATTGACTTCAAGCTCTATATTTTCTTCAATGTAGCACTGTACACAGACCAGGTTAAAGCTAATAACTCAGCTTCATCTGCACACGAACCTAACTGAAGCCTTTTGATACCAGTTAATCGTATCTTGCCCGTTGGTCCTCTAATAATCAATCTTGCTCCTATCTGCTGAACTCCATCTGTCTTGAAGACTGCAGCATCAGTGTTAAGTTTCCAACCACTAGGACATCTCCATCTTGAATGTTTTTCGATCCCTGCATCGACCCTTCTTATGTAGCACCATGTCCTACCCCAAATTGATGACAGCCAACGGATCCAAATGCTAGTTTTTAAATATGAGTAGGTTTCTGGCTTTACATAATGCCCACATAATACCTGTTATGTCTTCCAATTCGTTTTTAGTAACCCTGTTCTGAATTTCCCTAAACCAGTCCTCAACGGTCATGAACATTAAATCCATATTTCGAAGACCCCATCTGGATGCTAGCCATATTGTTCGAGCGAAAAGGTAGCCCACTGTAGATAATTGATTTTAATTAATACCTATTTTCTAAAGAATTGTTTTACAGCATAATATTATACAGAGAATAATAAAAATAATTAAAACAAGTGAAGCACTTCGCGCAAAACAACTAAAATAATCAGAGTACTATTTTACATGGAACAACTAATACAAGTAGAATAACTACTTTTCGTAGAATAACCACTTTACATAAATGAGAGTGAAAGCAACTTGGAATAAGTAGCAGGGTTTATAGGTTGTTTTAATCTTAGGATGTTCTGGAGAGTTTGGCTTAGTGGCTCAGATGTGAAGATAGTTAAGAGATCTTCCTCTTAACTTTTTTTGAAGTACAAGTATTTTCCCTTTTACCTTGTTCTTGTGTACCCATTCACGTACACATTCTTCTCTTGTACCTATTCACGTACAATTTCTTCTCTTGTATCTGTTTACGTACCGCTTCTTCTCTTGTACCTTTTCATATATACCTCTTTTCTATTACCTTCTACTCGAGAACAAGTCTTATTACACGTAATTACATCAATGGTCACATAATGAGTTTTTAACCGTTGCTCGATATTAACTCTCAGTAATAGTTACCAACATTAAAGTTCTTTTTAATAATGTCATTCATTAAATGCATTAAAACCTTTTCTTGTAATCGTCACTTTTTGCACTATATATACAGCCGTCCCAATTTATTCGAGACTTTCTCTTCCTTCCATAGATAACACATTCTCTTCTAAAGCTTCTCTATAATTTTCTGCTACTTCTTATGGCACGTTTGGTTTGCGGAATAGACAGGAATAGAATAGAATATAATAGTTATTACTTGAAAATAGAATGAAGTGAGAATATAATAGAATAAGTATTACGTAGTTTGGTATGATGAATGTAATAGAGTATAAATAATTATTATGACTTATTATAGTGTTTGGTTGGTAACAATAACTTTGGAATAAGAAAGGAATAGAAAATAAAAAGACAAAAATACCTTTTATTATATATATAATTATTTATTTTTATTTTATTTTTTAAATATTAATAATTTATAATTAATTAAAATATTAATAATTAATAATTTAAATATCAATATTTTAGTATAATTTAATTATTAATA
>NC_030851.1:37395556-37410604 GCF_000208745.1 Theobroma cacao
TTAATTATAATATTTTATTTTATATTAATATTATTATGATTAAAATATTAAAATTTTTTAATTTTTATTTATACTCATTAAAAATTTAATATATTAATAATTTAATAAATAAAACATTAATATTTTAAAATATTTATATTATAATATTTTAATCATATTAATATTAATAATGTTTAAATTATATATAAATATTAATATTTTAAATTTTACAAATAATTTTTCTTTTTTATTCTATTTTCTCTTTTTCTTTTTTCTTCTTCATAGGCCGGTCGTCGAAAAGGCGATCGATGTAATAAAACACTGATCTAGTGCACCATGTGGCCGGATCTGGCCATTACGGTGCCAAATCGACGCTTCCCCACGGTTGGATTTGGAAGTGGAGTGCTAGATCCAACCGTGGGATCTGGTCGGGAAGCACCAGATTCGATGCTTCCCGCGGCCAGATATGGTCGTTGAGTGCCGGATTTGGCTACTACGGTGCTAGATCGGTGCTTCTCCATGGCTGGATCTGGTCGTGGAGTGCTAGATCTAACTGTGGGATCTGGTCGGGAAGCACCAGATCTGGCCGTTGAGTGCCAGATCTAGCTGGATCTCCGTTTGAATTTTGTCTGACCATATTTGGACGTGGAATCGCAATCGCCGTCACTGTTGCCACCATCGTTGCCACCACCAACGTCATCTCCGGTGTTGAGTGCCATTTAGAGAAAGAATGAGAGAGGAAAGAACATGAGAAGAGAGAGAAAGAAAAAAGGAAAATGAGAAGAAAAAATTATTTTATATGGACCAAGTTGTAATTTTGTAAATCTAATAAGGGTATTTTAGTCATTAAACATTTCAAAGCTATTCCATGATTCACGGAATAGATAAGACTAGGGAGAGAGTCGGGAATACTTAAAGCAGACTTCTTTCCCATTTTAAAGAATACTGATTCCTGAAGAATTTCTATTCCTCATACAACTTTTAAACCAAATAAGGGTTTAGGAATTCATTGGGAATAAAGGGAGAATAGCGTGGCTATTCCCCATACCAAACATGCAGTTAATTCTTTTTTTATTCTTTTCAACTTATTATGACATTCAGTACTTCAGGTAAAAACTGACGTATCCCTTTTACTTGTTTACAACGCTTCCTCTCCCTATCGCAAGAACCCTTTTTACATTTTGGCAACTCTATTGGGAAGGAGTGATTTCTTTAGGTAAAAACTTACTAGAAAAAACTTTGTGTTACCGGAAGAGATGAACAGTTCCACTATCATTCTTGAATGTAGAAGGCTTGTATAGAATATTCCACAAGAAGACATAAGTAGGAGAATTACTGATTGAGAGCAATACGGTTTAGAACAACCTACTTCCCACTCATATATGACATTTCTATGACTTTGACTCTTTATTACTTTATAAATTGCAATTTGATTTTGAAAAAAAAATTCATATTCAACTACTAGCTTTATCGCTTATATTTTGGTTATAATTATATTATGCTATTAGACGCAAGCTTTATTACTCATTCTTTAACCATAATTCATCACTTTAACATCAACTGTAAGCTTTACAACTCATATTTTTGCTACAATGATATTTTTCTATTGGTCGCAAGCTTTATTGCTAATTTTTTGACCATAATTTATCATTCATACTTTAGTTGCTAGTTTTATCGCTTATAACTTGGCTATAACAATGTTATGTTATTGGTCGCAAGTTTTATCGCTCATTTCTTGACCCTAGCCTTTTACTCAAAAAGTGGTCGTAACTTTTATGCTTACTTATTTAAAAGATTAAATTAATCTCCTTTACGTCAGGTTAGAGTTAACCTCCTTAATGTAAGGTTAAGAGTTCTGCTTTGGCCGCATACAATAATGTGAAATGTAAATAAGTACGCAACAAACGTATAACATTATTATTATTATTATTATTGCAAAAAGAAAAAAAAAGATACGATATACCAATAGCAAAGTACTAGCTCAAATGAGCTTTCAAAAAACTAAACAATTACATATTCCATAGAGAAAAACTACTATTGGTAAAAACATCTAATTGTTCTTGCACTTCAGCTTCACACTTTCTCAGTGAGGCTATCTTCGTTGCAATGTCTTTTAACTTTTTTTTCCAAGGAAGATTTGTTAAGAAAAGTTTTGGCTTTAGATTTACAATCATTGAGGCATTCAAGTTTGAATCCAATGTTATTGGTGTTGTTAAAATCTTGTAACATCAATTGCAATTTCTCTAGTGAAGTATTCATTAATGAAGCAAGAGAAATCATTAAAGCTCTACCCAACATCTCCATCATTAAACAAATAACATTTACCTTCTTCAAAAAGAAGGTACTTCAAAATTCCCTTTCTATATTGAAAATATGCTTTGAGTATTCCATGTACTCTAATGAAATTTGAAAACCATGGAAGTGGACTTTCCTACCACTCTGTTCAGTACATGTTGCTTGAGTGCTGGAAGCACTATTGGCATTTCTGTGTTCTAGAATTAGGGAAGAAGAAGTATGAGGATTAATTGAAATAGCTCTGGCATCATTAGTAACAACTCCAGCATCATGAACAACTCAGCATTCGGAGTAATTCCAGCATCAACTCCAACATTATGAATAACCTCAACATTTGTAGTAGTTTCAAGGACAACCTCAATAGTAGGAATAACTTCAATGTTGGGAACAACCTTAGTATCAAGAACAACATCATCTTGAGTAGCTTATGGTGCAAGAATCTTAGTTTCAAAAAAAAAAAAATGAAACAACATCAACTAAAGTAACATTTTAATATTGTTTCTACCTAGATTATATTGGAACTCTGAATGTGAGAGGGGAATAAAGCATCCAGATCAACGAAAACATCACAAGGGACTATCAATACATTTAGTATTCTAAAAGAAGTAGCAACACCCTCAACTTCAACTTCAGCGACATCAACAAACTTGTCATTTGTTTCATCATTACATTCAGAGTCACATAACTCTTCCTCAATCTTAGCTTCAAAAGTCTCTTCCTCTTCGACCGAGTTAAGTTTTACTCTTGTAGTTGTTTCTCTCTAAAAAAATAATAATAAGGAAATGAATTTTTTTAAAAAAAAAGTAAAAGAAGAAAAAGAACTAAAGGATGAACTTACTTTTCGATGCGCATGTTTTGTTCGATGAGTAAAAGCATGAGGAGCATCATCTTCTTCTTTATTTACATTTTTCTTCTTTTGAAAAAAATCAAGCGTAAGGATACATTGGTGTTGCTTACAAGAGTGTTGTAAAGACAAGTTTTAGGATTAACTAAAGGCACAATTAAAAATCTCCATTCTTCAAGACACTTCTTTCAATAAGCAAACCATCCAAAAATGTGGATTACTAACTTTATCAAAGGTTGGGACAATACAACTTTTAAGTTTATCTAAACGGAGTTGAAGCCTTATTATGAAAAATGAAGAAACATAAGAAGATAAATTGATAGATAAAGAAGAGTCAGGTTGAGCTGGTTGGTTAAACCTAAATTGGCGTGCCACTTTGTAAGGAGAATATACCTCGATAGAAAGAAAATCTCTATCTCCCCCTAAACTGAAACTTTCAATCATAGAAGACAATTAGGAATTATGAACCCATACACAAAAGTTAATACCTTGTGAACTCATTTTTCCAAGCAATAGAGGGTGGCGGTCATAATAAATTCTAAGATCACTGAATCCATTTTTAGGTTACACATAAGATCTGTGATTGAATTTTGTTGTCACATCTATCATTTCAAGAATTTTACCTCTTGAGATCTGATCATGCTATCCCTAAGCTCTATAGTTGTTCTTAGATGAAGGGTTATTCATAGACAAAGATGTAAAAGGATATGGATTAGGCATATGAGCGCAAATACCAAACCTTTCCTATAGGCACATCTGAATGAATGAAGTATCCAAATAAGTCAAAATTTTGTAACGCCTAGCTGACTCAATAATTTTGAGTTGGTACAAGTCTAGCCTCTTATATAGAAATTCTAAATATAGTGGAGTAAGAGGAAAACATATTCCCTTAATAATTTTTATTGTTAAAAGAATAATTGTTGAAGAGATAACATCATTTAGACACCCTGGAAGTATGTGTCATGCCAATCAAAGGATTATTAAAGCCACTAGCTCATGCTCATGGTCTGGGTACTCAAGAGGGTCAATCTCAACTCCCTTAACATTGAACTTTTTACAAAATACCCCTACCAAATTGGAGAACTGTGCAATCTTTGAAGTTTTACTTAGACTCTTAGTGGATCAAGGAAAAAGTCTCGAATACATATCTTTTCTTTAAACAACTTGATAGAGTGAAAATCGTGCTTCCCCATACAAGGAAGTTCCAAGAGAATACACACATCTTCTAGAGTGAAGGTAAATTCCCCTCATGTTGTAATCATAGTATGAGAAAAAGTGTTTCATCTTGCAAGAATAGCACGCCATACATCCATTCTTTTCTTTCTTCGAATATTGAGCTTAGAAGTGACATATAGTATCACATATTTCAGCAATTGAGATAAGTTAAACATAAGTAGGATTCTTCAACACATATTTTACCTACTTATCCTAACCATAAATAAATTAAGAATTGAAGCCTAGCTTAGTAGCAAAAAGTGGAAACTCCCCTACTCAAACTTGAACTTCATAATTGATGATTTTGGGATATTAATTCTTTTATAAGGAGGTGCTCCCGAGTATAGACGATTTTAATCATATCCAACAGGTTCAAAAAGATATTTGTCAACTTGTCTGGCATGGACTTCTTCCCAAAAACGATTTTCTCCTTGTTCTCTAATAATTTCATCTTCCTAGTTTTCAAGAACAATAGGAACTTCATAAGTCTTTCCTACTTTAATCTTTTTGGGAGGAACTACTTTGGAAATAATGTTCTTCCTTTTATGTGTAGTGGTCTTTTTCCTTGTTGTAGTCCTTCCAGGTTCACCATAATGAATTTTTGGAGGGAAACATGTCTTAGGCATAGAGGAATATAGAAAAAAAAAAATCTACAAACGTGATTATAGAAAAAGAGATAAGTATACATATGCAATAAGTTTTCATTTATTTATTTATAAAACGTGAAAAAAATAACAAAAACTTATCAAAATTATAGATTTTTTATTATTAATAATATATATAATAAGAGAGTTATATATATGTAATATAATATATATAATAAATAAATAAAATTATAAAAATTATAAAAATAGCTCTCGACTTGTACCGCGAGCTTCACTTTAAAAGGCTTGCGGCATCCAATGAACAAGTTTCACTTAAAATAGCTCTTCAAAACAAACTTCAATCTCTTATACATATATATATATATGTTACACACACACACACACACACATAACTTATGCTATGAGCAAATAAAAAGCTAAAGACAAAATAGTTTATCAAAATAGCTATTTCCAATTTCAAGAAGAGTAAAAGGACAAAATAAGGTTCAGATATCAATAGTGAGTACACTAAAGACAAAATAAAAAGAGAGCATGGAATTCATGCATTACGCTTCAAAGAAAATATATATAATTATTTTTTCTTCTTTTTGTTGTCTTTTTTTTGTAAAATCAAACAATTTGTTTATCTGCTTGAATTTATAATTCTCTTTTAATAAAAAAGCTTCATCTCATGCATGAAAAATTTCTTTTTTTCATATTTCAAGAAAAAAAAATTTCATGCAGGGGGCAACAAGCAAGAAAAAAAAATACAAATAAGAAATACAAAAAAAAAAAACAACAAGAAGAAAAAAAACTTGCTAAAAAAATTTGCAAAAGAACTGACTTTACTTTAAATTTTATTTTGCTTTACTTTGAATCTGAATGAAGAAAATAGTTCATAGTAGCTCTGTATTTATAAAGCACAAAGAATCAAGATTTTTATGAAAAGATTAAATTTCTTTTTACGATTTGTATCTTGAAAATCTTATTTTATATGAAAATATATATTATTACATAATCAATCAAATATTACACAAGATATTTGCATCACACCTTACACAGTAACATGTTATTACCTAAGGCATTATTGCTTAAGATGTTACTCTCTAAAAACAATACTGCTCGAGGTGTTATTGCTCAAGAAGTTACAATACAAAACAAAACTTTTTCCTATATTAATGCATAAGAATTATTTTTAAGAAAGAATTTTTATGTAGGGGGCAAAATGTAAATATTTGATTTTGGTTAATACTTATTCTTTAAAGAATTGTTTTACAACGTAATGTTGTACAGAGAATAATAAGAACAATTAAAATAAGTAAAGCACTACTTTGAGTAAAACAATTAGAATAAGTAGAGCACTATTCTATGTAGAATAACTGATACAAGTATAACAACTACCTTGTATAGAATAACCACTTCACATGGATGATAGTGAAAGAAATTCGGAATAAATGGTAAAGTTCATGGATTACTTTCATCTTGGGATGTTCTGAAGAGTTTAGGTTGGTAGCTCAGATGTGGAGGTAGTTAAGGGTCTTTCTATTAACTTTTTCTTGAAGTACAAGTGTTTTCCCTTTTTACCTTGTTCTCGTGTACCTATTCACTTACAGCTTCTTCTTTTGTACCTGTTTACGTACAGCTTATTCTCTTATACATGTTCACATGTACCTTTTCTCTGTTACCTTTAACTTGAGAATAAGTCTTATTACAACTAATTGCTTCATTAGTCACATAATGAGTTTCTAACTGTTGCTCGACATTAACTCTCAGTAATGGTTATCCAACATTAAAGCTCTTTTTAATAATTTCATTCATTACGTGCATTAAAGCCTTTTTTTTGTAACCGCCACTTTTGGCACAATATATACAATTTTCACAATTCATTCGAGACTTCCTTTTCCTTCCACAACTAACACATTCTTCTACAGAGCTTCTTTCTCTAATTCTCTTCTACTCCTTAATTCTTCTTTTATTCTCTTCCACTTGCCATGACACTTAGTATTTCAGAAATTGCTTCAATCTTCTTCTCTCTAGCCTTTAACGCATCCATTTACTTATTTGCAACGCTTTCTCTTCTTATTACAAGAACCCCTTTACACCCACTAAACAGTGGAAGTCTGTTTCGATATTCTCCCAACAATAAGGGTAGATCAACTCTACATTCACTATTCTTTGGTGCAATGCCACATGGGCTGGCAGGACATCATTCAATCCAAGTTATTGTTTGAGCTGTTACCCTCCAACGCCAAATAGGAAGATGATATCAGTTTGTAACCAGATTTGACAATGTCCACCCCAAACTCATTATCAACCCAAATCTGTGGATCACTAGGTCTTTTTCTGCTCAATGATATCGAAAAAATTAAGTTGCATTCATAAAGAGGAAATAAATTCTAATTCTATCTTCATCCCACCTCATTGCAGCATTGTCTATCAAATCAGAGACCTTCATCGAGTCATCTACAAGTTGATTGAATGCCATTGCTTTTCGTAGGATATCTAACATTCACTGCTTATCTGTATATATTCTCCATTTCCAACATGCCACCTATGGTCCTTTTTTAGAACATGTTGACTCTCCCTAATACTTCTCCATTATTTGGATAGATATCAAATACAAATAAAATGAATCTGAGACTGATAAATAGATGTTAATTTCTATTTTTAGGCAACAAATAATATAATAATTTCTATTTGAGATTGATAGTTAAACTATTGCAAAATTTTGGATTTATTAAATCCTTCGATTTCATTTACCCATTATAACTGCATTGAGTTAGGGATGGCTACGTTTAAAATAACTTTAGTGGTAATGATAGAAAATTAACTTTTCAACAAATGTGAATAATATTTATAATTATGAGATATTATTATGGTATTCCTTGTAAATTTACTGATTAATTATAAATTATCTCTTTTAGTTAATCAAATAATTTTGATTGGAACTCATTAATTAAACTTTCGTACCAATCTGCCATCTCATTAAGTAAGATTAAAAGATCCCACATCCAGATGCATTTCACAACTCTAAATTGTTTTTGTTAAAAGTTTTAATATTTTAGTTTCCATTTTATTGTGTTTATTTTATGCATTTTAAAAACAAATTTGAATACAAAATATATATTATCTTAATATTAACCCTTCTTGACTGATATTTTGATTCTAAAAATGTGTACATAATTAAGATGTAAAGCATATTCGAATCCAATTATTATTTCGTTTTAAGTGAAATCATATAATTTAATAATTACAAACTTTTATCTTCTAAATTCTTAATTTTTATAATTATGTCTCAGTTGAGGGCTTATTTCAGATGGTTCAATTAATTCAACAAGTGATGACATTGCTCTCTCTATCTTTAGTCTTGTCAAATTATATATTGTCACTTGGGCCAAGAAAGGATTACAAATATATTGTTTAAAAAGAGTATATGTTTTATAATTATTATATTACAATTAATTAATTATAATTATGAATTGTACAATATCATCTAAGTATTACATGAAACTCACATTTATAAATAGTAGACTCTTACATAATTTTTCAAATGAAACGCTTTGACAAATGTTAGATTAAAATTAATTTTATTTTGTGTGTAATTATGATAGAAAATCAAAGCTTTTACTTAAAAAAATATGTAATTATATCATTATAATTCTTTAACAAATGTTTTATAATATATGTCGCGAAGGAGACATTTAAATGATTAGAATTTGAAATTCTAACTTGAAAGTTTGAGATTTTAATTTGAAATTATAAGAGTGGAATTTATAAAATAAGAATGATTTACCTTGTTTAATATATATAATCCAAGATCCGATGGGTAAGTCATGGCATAAATTTCAAATGCATAATAAAGTTATATATATATATATATATATATATTCTTAGATGAATACCTCATTATAATTTAATTATTTAAAATTGATATGTTTCAAATAAATAAAATTATTTAAATAATTTAATTGTGTTATCTGATTTATAAAATTATATTTTTGGTAAAGGGATAAAATTTATATAGATTAAACCTATTTATTTTATTTAATATTTTCAAAAACTTGGGTAAGGTTATTGACATCTTGTAAAGTGTCCTTTATTAGTTTATTATTACCATTTATATGTGCGTATATAGTTAATTAGTCTTGCACAATAAGCATAGAACTTTATCAGCTGCTCGAGGATCAATGAATATTAATTTCTTATTGAAGATTTATTCCTTGATTTACACTTTTCTTTCCAACTTTTTCCTTTTCACATGTTGTTTATATTTAATTAAATTATTTATTCATTTCAATTAAAAACATTTTAAGAAAAAATAAAGAAATAAAAATACGGGTTATATTACACATTTCATATCTTAATAGTAAATATGTTAAATTTATAAAACTTATAATTGACATAATAATAAAAAAGGACTTATGCAATAGTTTGTTTTTGGTTTTTTTTGTTAATAACAAGAAATGATAAAATGTCGAATTATTCAAATATTCATGAATTTATTTCTTATAATATTGATTTTTTTTATGAATAATCGAATAATCTTATTTAAGCATTAAATCTTGAATAATAATGTATTAAGGATTTATTTTTACTTTGGTTTTTCTTTTCTGCCAATTTGCATTTGGATAAATATTTAAAAAAAAAAGTCCCGAAAATCTCGTTGACATATAAAACAAAAATGGGAAATTGTTTTTTATTTTTAAATGGTAGCAGTATTCGGAATAATAAAGGAAAAAAAAAAGGGAAAAGATTAGAACTTGGTTATTATTCATTTAGTTATCTTGGTTACTCCATACATCCACCTCTCTATTTCCTTCATCCATTTTTCCACACTCCAGAATTTCACACTTCCCTCTCCCTTTCTCTCTTCCTCCACCCAAAAATGAAAAACCTCGGCAATTGTCCGACGTTTCTAATCCTCGGAGTTTTATTCCTCTGTTGTCTTTCCCATGTTAGATCCGACGCCTCCGACCACCGTTACAAAGACGGTGATCCTGTCCCGCTCTACGCCAATAAGGTCGGCCCGTTCCACAACCCCAGGTAATTCTATAATTTCCCCTCTTTTTTTTTTTACTAGATCTGAATTTAGATCTGAGTTACTCATTATCCGGATCCCGAGTCAGTGCCTTTGTTTCCATTTAAGGAGTCCGCGTTTGGAACATTAAAATTAAAACCTCATTACGTTTAACACGTTGATTGGATTAGTCTTTAAATTAACATGTTTTTAATGTTGTTTGTTTGATTCCAGTGAAACCTATCGCTACTTTGATCTGCCCTTCTGTTCTCCAGGTTCTTTTTATTTCTATTTTTACAAATTCAGATCTTGAATAATTTAATTTAGATTTAATTAAATTTTGTCTATTTTTGGATGGAATTTAGATCATTTAAAGGAGAAGAAAGAAGCGTTAGGTGAGGTCTTGAATGGTGATAGACTCGTAAACGCGCCTTATAAACTTAACTTTAGAGAGGAAAGAGATTCTTATGTTGTTTGTAAGACGAAGCTTTCAAAAGATGAGGTTGCCATTTTCCGTAAGGCGGTTGACAAGGATTATTATTTCCAAATGTACTATGATGATTTACCTATCTGGGGTTTTATTGGAAAAGTTGATAAGGAGGGAAAAGCTGATCCGAGCGAGTACAAGTATTTCCTTTACAAGCATATCCAGTTCGATATACTTTATAACAAGGATCGCGTAATTGAGATCAGTGCTAGGATGGATCCTCATTCGCTTGTGGACTTGACTGAGGATAAGGAAGTTGATGCTGAGTTTATGTATACTGTGAAATGGAAGGAGACTGAGACTCCTTTCGAGAAGAGGATGGACAAGTACTCCATGTCTTCTTCTTTGCCACATCATTTGGAGATTCATTGGTTTTCTATCATCAACTCTTGTGTGACGGTGCTCCTTTTAACGGGTTTCCTTGCAACGATTCTCATGCGGGTCTTGAAGAATGATTTCATTAAGTGAGATCTATTAGATGTATTTGTATATATTTCTCATGTTTTTATTTATTTCCTTTGTGGTTGTTGGTTTCTATAAATGTTTGGTTTGTTATGAAAGGTATGGTCAAGATGAAGAAGCAGCTGATGACCAAGAAGAGACTGGATGGAAGTATATTCATGGAGATGTATTCCGATTCCCAAAGTTCAAATCTTTGTTTGCTGCTGCTCTTGGATCTGGAACACAGCTGTTCACTTTGTAAGAATCCCACTTATTCTGTATTTATGTTTCTTTTAGATTTCTGAAACTACAGTTATTACATTGTGATCTATATGTCAATTATTGATGTTCCTCTCTCTAATTTCTCCTGGACCTTTGTTTGTCTATCAGAACGGTTTTCATTTTTATGCTTGCATTGGTTGGTGTCTTCTATCCGTACAATCGCGGTGCTCTGTTTACTGCCCTAGTGGTCATATATGCACTTACATCAGGGATTGCAGGATATACAGCTACTTCTTTCTACTGTCAGCTTGAAGGAAAGAACTGGGTATGTGTAGATGGATTTTATCTGCTAGTATGAAATGCAAATGTGATGCTTCTAAAAGTTAGGCCTCTAAGTGGACCAATGTTTTTCTGTGATTTCTTGATTTGACAGGTTAGGAATCTGTTATTGACTGGCTGCCTTTTCTGTGGACCCTTATTTCTCACATTCTGCTTCCTTAACACGGTTGCTATTGCATACAGCGCAACTGCTGCACTGCCTTTTGGAACTATTGTAGTAATAGTCCTCATATGGACACTAGTGACATCTCCCTTGCTTGTTCTGGGTGGTATTGCTGGAAAAAATAGCAAGGCTGAGTTCCAAGCTCCCTGCCGCACCACAAAGTATCCTCGAGAGATTCCACCATTGCCTTGGTACAGGAGTGCGATTCCTCAGATGGCAATGGCTGGATTTCTTCCATTTAGTGCTATTTACATTGAGCTTTACTACATATTTGCCAGTGTCTGGGGCCACAGGATCTATACCATATACAGCATCTTGTTTATTGTCTTCATCATCCTGCTGATTGTCACTGCTTTTATAACTGTGGCTTTGACATATTTCCAACTTGCAGCCGAAGATCATGAATGGTGGTGGAGGTACATAAGTTCTCTAATTATGCATTCATTTCTCCATTGCCTTTTGCCTTGCACTTTTGACATATTTTAAAATCTGGAATTTCATACTATATTTCACTTCTCCCCTGCTGCTCTCTTAGTTTATGGTACATGACAAGTAAATTTTCATGCCTTTAGATGAATATTGTATGTAATTCAAGAACTGTAAAAAAAAATTGGCTACAAATGGCGAGTTTATGTTTTGTATAAAGGACAATTGGATGCCTATTAGCAATTTCCTGAGGGTTTCTCAGCTCGTGTTTGCATTTTCTTTGGCTGTGTTTCTTGATAATTTTTTTTGGAGAAGTATATTATTCTGTTTTCATGGTGATCTGTTGGTTAGAGAATGGCAAAGGGCTAGCTTTCTATTTTGTCATGCATAATGTTGGTGGACATGGATTGCTACAATCCTTGAAAAGAAGCGAAATATTTTGGTTTAAAAGTACAACCCCCAACCCCCGTGTACTGCTGCCTTGGTAAATGAATAAAAAGAATGAAGAACAGTAAATTCCCTAATTCTGTTTTAGGTTTTTATGGTACTGGATAATCTGCAGGTTAGTTTATTAGGAAAAAAAAAAAAAAAAAGAAGCATAGCTTATAGCTTAAAGCTCATTTGCTTCACATTTTTAGGACTTTTCTTATTTCTCTTTTTTGGGTATCTCTCATTTTCTTCTCCATAGTGGCTGCACTTCCCCCGTTTCAAGGTCATTTGTCCAAATGCCTACCCTTTATTTTGCAGGATTTGACTATCTGGCTATTCATGCTTTGTTTTCTTCATTTTTCAACTTATATTATCTTCTTGTATACTCTCCATCCCTTCAGCATTGCCTTATTTAATCATCAGAAGGCACTATCAGCAGATTAGTAGAGTTTAGTTTTGGATTACATTATAATCACTTTACAAACCCCACAGCAAAATACAATTATCTGTTGGATGAAAGCAAAACTATAAACAGCAACACAAAACCAGGAATCTTGAATGTGAGAATCTTCTAATTAATCTACTTAATTTTGGTTGGCAAACTTGATTCCCTTCTCAATAGATGCTTTGAGCTCTGGCTTGAGTTTCTCAAGACCCTGTTTCTCAAATTCAGAAAGTAGACCAAGTCCATAGACTTTCTCAACACCATTCTTTCCCAGCTTTACCTGCAGTTTTGAAACGCAAAATTGAGCTTAGATAAACAAGCCAAAAGCGTCATCCACCCAGATAAATAAAACTAAACAAATATATACAAACAAGGTTAGCAATTAGGCATCCCACTGCAGTTAATTAATTGCTATATGACATGGATTTCTGCATAAGTCCCCTTACAAGAGTTCTAATCTATAGTTTAACACAATAATGCACAACCTACTAATCCCAGCTATCCAATGATTTAACACATCAGATTCGAACATCTCAACAACCTTTACTGAAATCAGCAACTTAACTTTTGCAAAAATACAGTAGTCTAAAGTCATTTGGTCTCAGTAATTGGCATTATTTTTTCCACCTACTAGGTAGTTAATTATCAAAGATAACAGAAGCTATGGTACAATTAGATTCAATAATGATGTGTTGATCTTGAAACTTTTAGAAATAATCAATTGTCCATGAATTAGAGTTTACAGCTCTAACAAATAAATGAATACTAAACTTATAAACTAAAATGGATTTTCTTGCTATCTAATTTTAAACTATCAAGGATTCAAGATCATAAGTTCAACTGCATTGGCCAAGATAAACATTGCAACCAAAAGAAAGTAGCAGTTCATGAGATGCCATAGAGATTGATAGTTATCTGACATCGTAAACATGCTCATATTTAGATGAAATCTATTTGAATATAATTGCCTTACACTTTGACGATATAAAAGATAATTTATATGTCAGGAACTCACTCACGGCCATTAAATTATCTTTATGAGTCACGCTTGTCTTTACCAAACAAAAGATAACAAAACAAACACCATAAAAGTTCCAATAACTTTTATCTAGTCACCTGGGAGGCAAAGAAAGGTAATTCTGTGACACTCGATTGCACAAAAGAACACTCGACAATGTCTGGGACTCCATTAAGCCCCTTTATGCAAGCATCAGCGAAAACAGCTCCAGCATAGCTGCAGCAGATATCATCAATTAGTTTTCAACAGCATATATATTCAATTCAAATTTCTTGGAAAGTTTCAGTACCAAAAAGATAAAAATGGTTTTAGTCCCCAACCCCTATTCTGCTAGTTTCTGGAGATTAAAGGATCATGAGTAAACCAGAACCTTCAAGAGCTCATGCAGCTAAAATATATGGTGGAAGGGAAGCATTCTGCTACTTAAGTACAAGTGCTAGAACAGGGTAAGATTATCTTTTATATGCACCTGGATCTAACACAAGCAATGACTTCAGGCCATGGCAATCTCTCACCTCAACGTATAATACTAACTCCCCAAAAATGGCACAAGTTATTTACTAACTCCCAGCAGTCGTTTATTCTTCCAGGAATAATCACTAAAGGGGTAAAGTGATAGTAGACAATTGACTACCAGTGAAAAAATCATCACAAAAAGACTGCTGTAATTACTTACGCCATTGATAGTGTTGCAGATCCCTTTCCAGCTTTTGCTTCAACAACTTCTGTTCCTCCATCCTGTGTTCTCTTAGTAAGAGCTTCTATGTCATCATCAGGCAAGTTGGCTTTTGGTGTGGCCTATTCATTCGTATATAAACAATAAAATTGATAAACTTAAACAACCGCAATTAAATTTGAAGAACAAAAAATCCAATTTGAAAAATAGAAAACCCAAGTACAAACAAGACACACACCACATATGGAAAAAGGGAGAGACCTGAGAAAAGAGTGGGAGGATAGTGATGCCAGCATGGCCACCAATTACCGGCACATCAACATCTGCATATGCAAAAAACAAGGCTAATAGCAGGAGTCATTTTTTCCAGAATACTATAAATTTTCTATTTGATCTTGCATTTTATTGGCAACATAATAAAGTATAAATAAGGGATCCACAAAGAACGCAAAGCAAGAAGATAAACAA
>NC_030851.1:37464186-37468650 GCF_000208745.1 Theobroma cacao
CCAAATAAAAAGACGTTAGATCACCTCATCATTGTCCATTTCTTGAAAAGTCAAAAATACCCCCTAATCATGTTGACATATCAAAGACAATGTTAAGTATAGAACGAATATGTAGGTAGGATTTATTACACTTTAAATAATAATAAACTTTGCTATATAAATTATAAATATTATACACAATATTTTATATATTAATATTATTTAATTATAATAAAAGGTTTGATTATCTTCTAATACAAAATATCATTAAATTATAATAAAAATATATTTGTATGTTGATGAAAATATTATTTAATTATAGTAAAAGTTGTTTTGATTTTATTACTTAGAATGTTTTTATCTTTTAACAAAATATATTTCTTTAATTTTTCAATAAAAAGTATTTTTTTCTTAGTATTTTTGGTTTTTAATTAAAATTTTTTTAAATAATATATATTTTTTATCATTTAGCCATTATTCGTTAACTATTTTTAAAATTATTCCTACTAACCAAATAATGGAATAAGTAATAATAGCAATTTCTATCTATTCCATTCTCACGAACCAATCTACATAATAGTTATTCTTCTTCTATTCTATTCCCTTGGAATGACTATTCTATTCTCATTCTATTCCTTCTAGTAAACCATGCATGTTGTAAGGCTATTCGCATAATTCTCTTTTGCACACCGTTTGGTGGGAGCAAAATAAGTTTTTAAAATAGTGTCTATTAAAAGGCTTACCTTGAAGTCAATTTTTTCGATTTCTTGAATTTAATCTAAACCTCATTTGCACCAACAATTTTAAGATTTATTTTTTGTGTAATTGAAATGAAAAATGACTTTACTAAAAGAGATGACTACCAATATAGTCAAGTTAGATCGCTTTGAAGAAGAATCTATGAACGATAATCATTTGTGGCAAAATGGTGCTTCATCTGATTATAAAATAAGTTTATTTCCTTATTTGATATGAATGATATTGTATGTAATATTCATAGTAAATGCATATTGGTTGGAAGGAAGTATTTTGTCATATCCATAAATGATCATTTTATTATGAATCAATTTCATAATCTTGAATGCATGCTAAATAGCTTTAGGCAATATAATCTTAATATAGATAAAGCTATTGTGGTGTCTTCCATAATTGATAGACTTTCCCCTTCATGGAGAGTTATTAAAAAAAACTCTAAAACATAAGAAAAGAGGAGATATCTAACGAAGACCTTGATAATCATCTTCGAATAGAAGAAGATTATTACAAACAAGAAGAAGTTAAGCAAGATGAAAAGAAAAGGATTTTGATGGAAATAATCTTGAGACTTCAAAGTCCATGTGATGGAACACAAACCAGCAAACAAGTCGATCTTGCACAACAAAAGAAAACATTTAATTGGTACGAATGGCAAAAGTTATAAGATCAAAAGGAACAAAAAAGGTCCACGTTTTCATTGTAATAAACTTGGACACTTCAAGGCGAAATGTAGACTTTTGATACACAAGACACAAGGTGTGAACAACAACAAGTTTGTTGTTATGGTTTCTGAGATCAATCTTTTCTAAGATGATGGAGCATGGTGGATTGACACTGGTGTAACTAAGCATGTATGTAAGGACAAGAATTTCTTCAAGTCCTTTGAAGTAGTTAATAATGGAACGGTATTGTACATGGAAAATTCCTCCACTACACAAGTGAATGAAAAAGGCATCGTGCAACTCATGTTTACTTATGGAAAAATACATATACTAAACAATATCTATTATGTACCGAAAGTTAGAAAGAATCTTTTGTCAGGTGGTTTGTTGAATAAATATGACTTTAAATTAATACTTGAGGCAAATAAGTTCATCTTTACAAAAGGTGGACCATATGTGGGCAGTGGATACTTATTTGAATACATGTTCAAGCTTAATATTAATAAGAATGCTACTAGTTTTACTTATATTGATGCCTCATTTAATGTTCATGATAGTAAAGTAGTATTGTCTAATCTATGGCATAATAGATTGGGTCATGTTCATTATTGAAGAATGCATGATATGACTAAATTAGAGTTGATACCTAATATTGATGGAAATAATGATATGTACAAGACATGCATGGTTACTAAAATCACAAAAAGCTCATTTCTTAAGATCAAAAGAAATTCTAAATTACTTGCATTAATACATTATGATATTTATGACATGATAGTACTCCAACAAGTGGTGAAAAGAAATACTTCGTAATTTTTATACATGACTTCTTTAGATATTGTTATATTTACTTATTTCATGCTAAAAATGAAGTAGTAGAGAAGTTTAGAATCTATAAAACTAAAATTGGATTGCATTGTGAATTGATTGTCAAATGTTTACGGAGTGATAGAGGAGGTGAATATTATGATCTCAAGTATTTTGTGTCATTTGGTATTATTCATCAGATTATCGTTTCATACACATCGGAACAAAGTGGTGGAGCAGAATGTAAGAATCGATTTCTTAAAGAAATGGTTAATGTTTTGCTTTTTAATTTGGGTTTGGGAAAAGGATTTTGGGGAGAAGCCTTATTAATGGCTTGACATATACTAAATAGAATTTCAAACAAAATGAGTAAAACTACTCCTTATGAGCTATGAAAAAAAAAGAACGCTAAACCTTAATTATTTAAGAGTTTGGGATTGTCGAGCCATACTAAAAGTTTCATAACAAAAGAAAAGGAAAGTGGGTGAAAGAGGAATTGAATGTACATTCATAGAATATGTTAAACATAGTAAAGCATATTGTTTCATGGTGATAGAGCTTAATGATTTATATTCCATTAATACCGTCATGGAATCAAGGGACGCTATTTTTGATGAAACAAGGTTTAATTCAATTTCAAGACCCTAATAACTAGTAACAAAAAGTGATAAACTTTCGAAAAATGGTGAGAAAATTATTAAGCTTCAAAGAAGTAAAGAAATTAGAAAAACAAAGACACATGGATCATATTTCCTCATATACTTAGTAAAAGGTATAAGAGAAGAAACATGTGAATACTTACCTTACTACTTTAATGTAGAAGGTGAAAGTGATCCTTAAACTTATGAGGAGGCAATGAGATTTTAAGGTGCTTCTTTTTGGATAGAAGTAATGCAAGATGAGATAGACTCAATAATAGGAAACAAAACTTAGAAATTGGTAAACCTTCCATTGGGTTCCAAGCCAATAAGTTGTAAATGGATTTTGAAAAAGAAAATAAAAGTTGACGGAACCATTGATAAGTTTAAAGCAAAGTTAATGGCTAAGAATTTTAAATAAAAGGAAGGTATTGATTATTTTGATACATATGCACAAGTAGAAAGAATAATTACAATTAGAGTGCTTATAGCACTTGCATTTATATATGAGATGGTAATTCACCAAATGGATGTTAAAACATCATTTCTAAATGGTTAATTATATGAAGAGGTGTATATAGAACAACCCAAAGGGTTTGCCTTTCCTGATCAAGAAAGGAAAGTGTGTAAGCTTATAAAGTCTTTATATGGATTAAAAGAAACACCTAAACAATGACATGAAAAGTTTGATGAGATTGTGCTAGCAAATGGATACAGGATCAATCAATTTGACAAATATGTCTATAGTAAGTTTCATAATGGTAAATGTGTCATCATTTATCTATATGTGGATGACATGTTAATCTTTGGTACCAATTTGGAGCAAGTGGAGGACATCAAAAGGTTCTTATCAAAGAATTTTGAAATGAAAGGTATGGGTGTGGGATGTTATTTATGGTATAAGAATAATGAGGGACAATAATGGCCTAACATTGTCTCAATCTCATTATATTGAAAAAATTATAATGAAGTATGTGTAAGTTAGATTGTATGTCAATGTCTATGCCTTTTAATTTTAATCTAAGGTTAAAACCCCAAAAAAGACAAGTTGATAGCACAAAATGAATATGCAACGGGTGATTAGATGTCTAATGTATGTTATGGTGTGTACAATGCCGGACATTGCTTTTGCGGTTGGGATGCTAAGCCAATTTACAAATAATTCAAGTAAAGAACATTGGTATGTTGTTCATAGAGTTTTAAGGTACTTAAAGAGTACAATGAATTATGGTATTTGTTATTGAAGTTTTCCTTTAATTTTAAAAAGGCATACATATGCTAGTTGGAACTCAAATAGAATGGATCATACCTATATGACTGGTTGGATTTTTATGATTGGTGGGGTAACTATTTCTTGGGGTTCCAAGAAACAATTTTGTCAAGTAGACTCTAACATGATGGCTGAATTTATAGCCTTAGTATTTGCCACCCAAGAAGCAAAATGGTTGAGAGATTTACTCTATTAAATTCCGTTGTGGCCTAAACCAATGGTATCAATCTTGATACATTGTGATAATGAAGCAACAGTATCAAAGGCATGTAATCAAGCATACAGTGAAAAGAGCTGATATATTGAACTTTGACATAGCATTGTGAGACAAAGAATTAGTGATGGTAAGATC